>NC_056729.1:1293457474-1293609974 GCF_019279795.1 Protopterus annectens | reverse complement strand
TTTATGTTTGGGTTCAGCTCATCTTGGAGTTCATGTAGGACACAGCCCGAGACACTGTCTGGTCCCATTGATGCTGTGTTTTTTGGTTTGGAGAGGGCGGTTCTTACCTGAGCATCTGAGATGTCAGGGGGGCAGCACTCTGCTGGAATAGATATTTTCTCTTTTGGTGGGGGGGGGGGGTTGCGCTGAACCTGTTGGCCAGGATGTTGGTAATGTCTGTGGGCTCAGTATATTTTTTGTTATTTTGGACTAATTCTGAGCATATCTGGGAATTCCCACCCAGGTTCCTAACATAACTAAAGAAGGCTTTGTGATTATCTTTAGTGTCCTGTGCAATTTTTCTCTCGAAGCTGGCCTTAGACGATTTTATGAGTGCCCGTAGTTTTTTGCTAATACTGATCAGAGATGCCTTCTCTTTTTGGGATTTTGCTCTATCATGTAGCAACTTCTTTCTTCTATTGTATAGTTTGTTTATGGCTGGGGTCCACCAGACAGGATGCCTGCCTTTGGGGGATTGGGTTTTAGTTTTATTTGGGATTGCATGATCCATGCATTCCTGAAGGTGTTCATAGAATGCGTTTATAAAGGATTCTGCGGTCTGGGCCGTATTTTCCACAGGCCCGGGGGATTTGAAGGATTCCACCTCGGTTTTGAGTAGTGTGAAGTTTGCTTTAGAGAAATTTTTCACTGTGGTTTTCTGGGCAGGGGGTGGGGTCGGGATGTGGATATCCAGTGAGATTAATTTATGGTCTGATCTTACCAGCGAGGGGTACACTTCTGGTCTGGAGCATAGCGTCCCCATGTTGGTGATGATCAGGTCCAGTATGTTTTCCCCTCTTGTGGGAGTGGTCACAAGTTGTTCCATAGCATTTGAGTTTATAAATTCTAGGAACCTTTGGGCTAGGGTGTTGGAGCTAGAGTAATACTCTCAGTCTATGTTTGGGTAGTTGAAGTCGCCCAATATAATGGTGTTTGGAGAGACCTTCATATTTTCCAGTGTTCTCAGGAAGGCTGAGTGGGGTTCCTGTGTTTGGGAGGGTGGTCTGTAGCAGGCTATAAACTAGAAGGTAGTTTTACCCACTGTTAGTTGCACATGGATAGTCCCCGATGCTTCGTGTTTTATATGGGTCTGCTTTGGAATAGCGAAATTCTAAAATGACAAAGACCAACAAGACAAGAATCATGAAAGTTAAAATGCAGAACTGCATAAGTATTCTCAGGGCAAGTAAACACTTGCCCACTATGGGGAATCATGCCCTTATATATAGTTGGGGGGGGGTGTTGCCCCCCCACCTAAGTGGGTTTTAGTTAGTGCTGTGTGTTTTAATGTGGTGTTGGGCAACTGTTAACTTGCACTGGCAATACTTACACAGTTCTGCATTTTAACATTTGTGAGTCTCGTCTTAACGTTTTTGTCTTTGGCATTTTGGAATTTCGATATTAAGAAGTAGCTACATTTATGTGTATGCATTACATAATACTGTAAAAATTATTTGCCTTTGCATTTGTTGTTGAGTTATTCTGGTTTAGGTTGCATATTCCGATAATATATATGTATTTCTTCAGTTTTTCTCTTTTCTTCATGTACCTACATGTGAGGCTGGCAAAAGCAGTTTGGAACTCTTATCGCCTGATGCTGGAGGATCAGTAGCCTCTGACGAAGATGGCAGTGAAGAACAGGCACAGTCTGTGGCTGTAGATGCTATGTCTGACATGGAGGATGTTATTGGTGTGTCAATATGTGCAACCAGCATATGTGCAGGGCCATCATGGAGACACAAGCAAGTTCCAACAGGGCCTCAGAAGAGATAGATTAATGCATGTCATGCATTCTGATTTATGAGACTTCATGGACTGTGTGTGTGTGATTCCTTGGTCTGGATGAATTTCACTGAGGACCATGCAGTGTCTGCTATGATGTTTCTGCTGAGGGAGTGTCAGCATACATAAGACCAAAGAGCCGGTACATTCTCAGATGTTAGCTGACATGGCCGTGGTCATACCAGATCCTGCAAATGAAAACATAGTATATATTACTGCTGCTTCATGTTTGTTTGATAGTATGATAGCATTTGTCATAGGCGTTCCAGTATCGGTGATACACACTTTTTAGGCTTCATCTGTATTTAGCAGAGCACATTTGTGTTAAGGAGTAATCAGTAGTTAAGAAACATCTATTGTGTGGGCGTGTCTTAGAGAAGTTGTGTCCCATAAGCTAAGAAAGGTCTGACTGCAGAATTCTGTGGCATCATCAGTGGTTGAAACTCTAAAGACAAGTTTTTTTTTTTATATAGTCCATTCCAGCTAAGATTGCAAAGGATTTACTGACACAGACAGATTCATATTTAGTGGGCTTTACTGTAATTGATGAAGCAATGATTGATGATTAATTCTTAATTCCAGGGGACAAAATGCTAGCTGTCAGTAAGTTTTGGAGTGAATTTGTTTTGGTCAGCTGCATTTAAATCTTCACACTTTACTATTATACATTCAATTTGATTTAAGGAGGTAGCATGCTGAGCTGAACAAACATTCACGCATTAGTTCTTGGTCTTTTGTAAGTGATGGTTGCTAGATTACCGTGTATATTTACATTTCTTGTTGTAATTCCACTTGAGTTTAGAGTACTGAGCAACCAGTCCAGTGAGTCTTCATCCACTGGTTCAGTAAATTCTGTATAAATGTAAAGGCTAGAAAGATGGACAATTGTGGATTTGCCTATGAGCATGACGGAATAGCTGCTTTGTATGAAATTTACTGGTTTGAAGGTTATCTGTACAACTAGCAGTTCATTCAACCGATTATGTGATTCTCTTAAACTGATTGCTAGTGCAGCCAGACATTATGATTTCAGTATCATAGTAGTGTGGACCCAGATGTGATCCTCTTAAACCAATTGCTAGTGCAGCCAGACATTATGATTTCAGTATCATAGTAGTGTGGACCCAGACGTGATCCTCTTAAGCCGATTGCTAGTGCAGCCAGACATTATGATTTCAGTATCATAGTGGTGTGGTCCCAGCCATGCTTCTGCATCAGCCATGATATGATGCTTTTAAATGTCATTATAGAGGTCACAGTTTATTATTGATTCTTCTCAAATCATGTGGAGAATTCCAATTACTTGATGCTCTTCCATATTGGATGATTTTTGTGGATATTTCCAAAAAGAAATAAGGGTCTGACATTCCACACTTTGAGTAGATTTAGAGATGTTTTTTTTCTAGGATCATGACATCTAGCATTTTGTATTGTGTTACCTCTTTGATGATTGTTTTAATGATGTATTTAGTGTATAGTTAAACAAATGTGTCCATGTAGATTCTGTAATGCAGAAGGGCTGTTCCTCATAGTGAAAGCTGTAGCTTCCATAGCACAATACAATTCTTAGGATGACTGTTATGCCATACTGAAAATGAAGCTATGAACAGGTAACCTAATGGTTTAATTGTTTTAATTGGTAGCATGATTATATTAGCTAGTTTTTAAATGTGGTAGTGGACTGAATGTCATAAGTGGATGGTGCATGAGAGCAGCGTATGATATCATTCCTTAATTTGCAAGTAATCCAAGAAAATGCTCTAGTGTCTGTAGATACCATAAAAAAATCTGCTCTGAAAACTTAAACCAACCACCCTAGTTGCTGACAACCTCCCAGCTGACTTTCTAAAAATTGCAGCAGATGCAATTGCATATCCAGTAGCCATACTTATATAAACAGATCAATATATGAGGGCTTAGTATCTACTGTTTGGAAGATCTCCCACATTATTCCTTTACACAAAGGAGGCAATTCCACCAAATTTACTAATTATCATCTAATTGCCATCCTGCCACCCTTATGTAAGATCCCAGAAAGAGTCATCCATACCCAACACATGGACTACCTGCATACAAATAAACTACTATCAACACACAACATGTTTTTTGTCTCTAATGCAGTACCACAACAGCCCTAATGGTCTTTACAAATACAGATAAACACTTTAGAAACCATGGACAATATGTATCCATCATATTTTTGGACTTGTCCAAAGCCTTTGATATGGTAAATCACAATAAACTCATAAATGTACTCCCCTCCCTTAACCTTAGCATCTCCTTTATCACCTGGTTGCAAAGCTACCTATCAGGATGTCAGCAGGCCATACAGTGGCAACACCACCTTTCCCCTCTTTTCCCAGTGACCATAGGGGCCCCACAAGGCTCCATCTTTGGCCTTCTACTTTTCTCTCTATTCAGTAATCATCTCTACACCTCCACTTCTCATGTATCTGTTATACAATATGCAGATGAGTCTATGCTAATATGCGTAGCCCCCTCCCTACAACATTTCGACACAATAACCCAGGAGTCATTTCTATCTGCAGAAACATGGCTTACCAATTCCTCACTTATCCTGAACCCCAACGAAACTCCTTGTCTTCCACCCTACAAGATCTCCCTAATCCTACCTAACTTTTAATATAGAGTCCAAAAACAAAACTATTATCACCCCAATAATTAATATTAAACTGCTAGGCATCGAAATTGAGAACAACTTGA
This sequence comes from Protopterus annectens, assembly GCF_019279795.1. Lineage (NCBI taxonomy): Eukaryota > Metazoa > Chordata > Ceratodontiformes > Protopteridae > Protopterus > Protopterus annectens. The sequence goes on along the minus strand of NC_056729.1, from coordinate 1,293,605,429 downwards.
AATTCGACATTCACATTGCTCAAACCATTAAGTAGGTTCATAAGAAACTAGATCAACTCTACAGAAACAAATATTTTCTAACTAGAACCACAAAAGCTACCATCGCCTGCACACACCTCCTGTCAACTCTCCTATATGCATCTCCAGTTCTTAACAACCTCCATAAAACTGATCTAACCAAGCTGGAATCCTGCTACAATAAAATTGCCATATTTACCACTGATGCCACACAGGCCCCCTCCACAGCATAGCTCTTAAACAACTAAATTGGTTAGAACTTTCTCAACTACTACACTATAAATAATTAACCTTTACTCACAAAATCCTATGTCAACTTGATAAAGTCCCTGCTGTCCAAAATCTTATACAATCATATTCCAATTCTTGAGTACTCTGTTCCACTAACAAGTTCCTTCTGGATACCACTAAAGCTAACAACTCAGCTGGAGAATCACCCTTCTCAAATGTCAAAAAGTCCCTAAATTTTGGAACAAACTGCCAACCCCTATTACCTACAACTCCTCCACAGAACAATTTAAAAAGCTACTCACTACACACTTGGTCAACACTTGGCTTTGCTATTGCAACTCTCCTGGTTAAAAATAACTTCTGTACATGTAACCATGTAACCATATACTATTATTTGGGTGCTACCTTGCACTACTCCCTGAACTTATTTACATTTAAACTAGCTTAAATTTTATTTACTTATTTACCACATATTATGTTGATGTTACCTCTAGAGAACTGTATTTCCTATTTATGTGCAAATGCTATTTGAATGCTCATGTAATGTCCTTGCATGTCTTGTTAAATGCTAAAATGTTTGTATCACTTATTACTGAAGCTTTTCTCTCTGGGTCTCTGCTGAAAAAAGACCTCTGTCCAGTTGGACTTTCCCTATAAACAAATGTAAAATAAATAAATGAATACATAAAAGGACACAAAGGGGACACACCATAGGAACCTTATTTGTCTTTTTATTGGAATATCCAGGTTCAGTTTAGCTCTTTATAAGGGAAGTTTGCATGACCTTTACAGAACATCTTAATTTGACTATTTCTTTTTGTATAGTAGTCCAGTAGCCAGAATACCTAAAGTTAAACAGGGTAAGACCCTTAGGTTCATAGATTAGTACTAGACTAACTGCTCTTGCAAGTCATTTTAAGTCTAGCCAGTTACCCCTTCTGAGACTCAAACCCTGCAACTTGTGTTTGTAAGACAAACACCTTAACCATTAGGCCATCTTCACTATCCTCCTACCTTTAAACAATATTCTTCCATAATCAGTCCACAGGCATGTGAATGACAGACAGAAACATTGGTAAGTCTTTCATGGTGCAGTAGTATGTTTTAACAATATGGTTACAAATGGAAATATATAGGAATATTGCCAATGAAGGCACTGCAATTCTACATTATAAAGCAAGATACAGATGTAGGAGAAGGAGAGTGACAAAATAGAAGACACTCAGCCCTTAGTACTGATTGAGAGGCAATGGAGAGTTTAATGTTATAAAGAAATGGATTATAATAAGCTTAGAGAAGTGAAAGGAGGGATGGATATATGCTGGAGATTGACTGTCCTGAAATAAATGGTTTGAAAGGCAGAGAAGATAAGACAGCTTATGGAAAGAAATTAAGGTCCTTAAGCGATGATGTAGCTGCAGGAATAGAACAACAGCATGAATTGTTTCCCAGATTAGGTGGTCATGCTAGACACTAACGTTTTTAAAAGGCATTCTTGCTGATGTTGTTGCTGCTCTCACAGTGCAGGATTTATAAAATTATCATCAGAAGGGTAGTTGGCTATTTACCTGTGTTGAAATACAGCATAATTCCAGCAAAAGCTGGAGACTCAAAGGAAGTATCGTGAAGGAAAACTTTTAAGAGTTCTTGACCAATAGCCTTCTTTGCTAATAAGTAGTTCACACATTGACCTAAAAGTCTTAACCATTACATGGATGTTCTTGGTGGCAGCCCATAACATACATATACATATACATATAAAAATATACTGGAACAACTATTTCTTTCCATTGCTAGGGATTTTCTTCCAGTTTCAATCTTCTATACATTTTAGATATGGTTAAGAACAAAGAAACTATACGAGGCAAGTGATCATAGAGAGCGTAAGATAGCTAGTCTTATATACCTCTTCAAAAGGTACTGCCACATTTTTTTTGAGAAGTTAATAGTACTCTCTTCTCAATCTGAAAGAGACATACATCATAATCCTCAATTAAATTTATGCTTACCCATCTAGTCATCAGTACTGGTCCTAAATATAGCAGTTTGTTTGTTCTGCAATGATAATGAATTCCACAGGCTGGGAATTCATTGAGTTAGATACATTTTCTATCAGTGAGTATCATTAATTTGTTGGTGTAGATTTACGTCCATAATGCGGGTGCTTGTAGAGCCACTGGTTTTGTGAAGAAATAGCTAATCAGGCTTGGGTTGTTCCTTGCCCAAAAAGTGAGACATAGGCCAACTCAGAGCAGTCAGTAGGCTACTAAGTATAAGGATAGTCATACTAATCTACTGGGATAACAGAAGGATTTAACATCTTTAACTTTCTTGGTTAGAAAACTTTGACTCCTTTCCAGTTGAGCAATATGCTTGGATCTCTGCATAGCAAAGAAGGTAATGTATTCAAAGATGGGTCTGATAAGGGCAGAGTGCAGTAATAGGAAGATTTCTTTAGATCTTGAGGATATTTCCTTGCTAATTAACAGGGCCATATGGAAAGATTTCGTGACTATGGTGGAAACATGGTGTTCAGATGAGACAGTGAGATGACTACATAAGTACCCAGCTATCTTACAGTTGTATCTGCTAGAAGAGAAGAAGCATTTTTAATATATATCGCCAGAAGCTACTATGCTGCACATTTTTGCAAGACAGTTTTCAGTTTCCAGGTATGTAAATATCCCAGCCTTTTATTGAGCAGTTTAATATCAGTGGATGAGGGGATAATATTGCCCAGCTTACAGTTACTGGAAAACCTGGCCAGCCACACTTATAAGATAGTGACCTGGATCTCTGCAAAAATCAGGACCTGGCCAATCATTGACCACTCTAGTAATCCATTAGTTATAATGCTATGGATACCCAATTTGCAATCCCGCAGACAATATAGGGGTTTACATTAAGCTTGGTTAGTTTTTCAGCAATACTAGTGTAGAGGATAATGTCAGAAACACTGTGCCCTGAGTGATCACTGTCCACAAGCCTCTGTAACCATTTTCAAAGAAGCTTACTACATTCAGGAGACAGGACCTGCCCATCACAAAACTGAAATGATTGAGGTCTACATCTAAGTTGCCTGTGTCCATATAAATGACACTTTGCGTGGCTTTGCACATAATGGTGGTGCAGTGGTGCAGCAGTTAACATTGTCCCCTCACAGCAAGAGGTTCTCTGGTTTGATTCTCAGCTAGGGTGCCCTCTGTGTAGAGTCTGCATGCCCTCCCTGCATTTGCATTCATGTGGGTTTCCTCTGGGTACTCCAGTTTCCTCCCACATTCCAAAGACATGTGCCTGGAGCATTTCTTCCCGGGCCTCCATTGAAAATAGGCTCTGTCCTAGTCGGACTTCCCAGTCAACAAACGTTAAATAAATAAAAAAATACACTTTGCAGAGCTTTGCTCATAAGGGTGCTGATGGATTTATAATAACCTAGGTCCACAGAGGCATTCTTCTTGTATAGTGATATAATAGCAGTGATTTCCTGAGCATCAGGCACAAACCCTGTGGGTAGGTTGGCGTGGAAGAGTTTAAGTAGAGTTATAGTACATACTTGGCACTTATAAGAATGCAGCCTATTATTCTGTATGGTCCCATGGAAGTATTATTTTTAGCCTTTGACATAGATTCTAAAACTTATTTCAAATAGATTCCAGAGGAAGAAAAAATGTTAGTAATAATGTGGCAACAATGTCAATAACAGGTAAAGTTAGCACTAAATTTTCCTGCTATTATATTGCCTATATCTTTGGGATAAGATGTGAAAATCAATATTATCCATTAACGTGTGACTGAAATGCAGGTTATTCAGTTGTTGCAGTTTTCTTTTCTTTTGTTTTTTATTATTTTTTTTCCTTTTGTATTTGCTCTGGGATACTTTCTCCCTGTGCTTCCATTTAAAATGGCCCATTATGGTTAACCAATTCAGTGAAATATAAATACATAAATGTAGGCTCTGGAAATCCTGTGTAATGTCAGATGCTGTGAATTACTTCTGTCTGTCTGGGTAGTTATAGTGACTAGAACTTAAATGATTTCACTCCATAGTCGAAGAATGACTGTGCTACGGCTGTCTTCCAGGCAGCCATTGGAAGTATTTGCATGTTATGTTCTGTCCATATTTAGTACCATTCAAAGGAAGGTCATTCAAAGGATAAAGGATTTGCCCTGCACCTTCATTCTGTCTGTGACATGATCTGCAAGCAGATTTTCCTACCAGTGAAACATTTCACATCAGATGCCCAGTGTCTACAAGGTCTCACTGATGGTGCTCTTCACTTTGGGGCACAAACCCTTCCTGTCCATTTCAGGTAAAGGTGAGCAGGCAGTGCTGCAGCACTCCTCTACCTTCTCTGCTAGGTCCTCCTGTGCCTGGACCGCTATTCAAACAAAAGGTCTTATCTATCCACACAGTGCATCTAGTTTCATTTAAAAGAATGTTGCTGAAAACTTTTTCTGAAAAGTTTTATAGAATAAAATGATTAAAGGCAAAATGAAAAAAGAAAGTGCAGCTTTTCCCTTACCTTTGCCAATAAAAGCATCCAGTAAGTATAGATTTCAGATAAGTAAGCAAATATAATTTCAGCTAAATGTTACAACAAATTGTCAAACAATTTCAGAAATAAAGCCCTCTACAGGAAGGGGTAAGGATGTACAAAACTTGTCCTCATAGTCTGATAACCCCCAGACTCCCATCAGATCCAGTTCACAACAAATGTTCACATTACTTTATTTCATTTATTTTATTTTGCATTTGCTTACTGATGTGGTACACTGATTACAACCAGATATCTGCAGGTATTGCCCGGTTGAAATACTTCACAAAGAAGTAAGAAAAGGAACAGAAAGACATTAAGCTGCACATATGAAAAAAAGAACAGAAAATAAAAAAAGCAAAAGAAAACAGAGCAGAAATTAACACTATATTACAGAAATTGTTTTTTTTTTTTTTGAGTACAGTAGCAACCAACAATTATGAGAGAAATGCAGATATTACAATTCACATGATTATATTTCAGGTTTGTGTCATGGAGGAAATGTGGTGGGGTAATGAGAGTCAGGACAGCTGATAGTGGGGTAGTTAGGAGGTGTTAGTAGTTGAAATAATGCTACAGGTTGAGAGACCCTTATCTGTGGTCCCCTTCACAACATCTAAAACCCATAACATCTAATTTCATAACATTGAGACCAGAACATCTAAAACCCAAAACATCTAAAACCCATAACATTGAATTTCATAACATCTAACAGTACAAATCACATGAAAGTATCACCCCTCCACATATGACAACATATAATGACACCAAACTACCAAACACACTTTTTAATATGCTCCTGCAGGGGGGCTTGAAACAGTGGGATTAGGAAATTAACTTTTTCCCACTGTAGTGTGATCTTGGAGTTGGTATATTTAATTTACGGGGGGCTTTGGGGGATGCAGGGGGGCTTGCCCCCCTGCAGAAACGTAGTAAAAAGTGTGTTTGGTAGTTTGGTGTCATTATATGTGGAGGGGATGTTATTTTATTGTGATTTGTAGTGTTAGATGTTATGAAATTCAATGTTATGGGTTTTAGATATTTTGAGTTTTAGATGTTCTGGTCTCAGTGTTATGAAATTAGATGTTATGAGTTTTAGATGTTTCAAAGTAGACCCCTTATCTGACATGTCCTGCTGTGTGGCAAGTAGAGTTCAATTTAGTGTGGAGGAATTGTTTAAAGTTTAGCTCTTTTAGGTGGTTGGGGGGGTTACTATATTTGCAAGATCCACAGAGTGATTGGGGCAGTGTAGCTTGGCTTGGGGGGGGGTTGGAGTGGGGCAATTGCTTTGGAGAAGCATCTGAGCTTGTAGTGCATGAATGTGTAGTATAAAGTTTTTCAGATAGCAGTGGAAATAAGCTAGGATGGTGAAGAGCAGAAGATAAGAGAGTTTAGTAGGAGATATACCGTGTCCTACCCTGGCAGCCATTTGGCTTTTCTGAGGACGAGGCAGTGATGCTCATGAGTGGGAAAGTTAGTGAGTGATGAAGCAATAGATGTTGTTTTCAATAGTTTGTAGTGTGGAGAAGTTTTTCTTAGATGCTGTGGGTATTATTGGTAGTTCATATTCAAATTCAGCCAGAAGGACTCCTTTGCCTGTTGCTGCCCTGGATGGTTTAGATAGGTAGGGTGAGATTTTTCTCACCTAAAAGAATTAAGTTTTGCTCTCAGTTTTTCTATATGGGTATTAAATGTGAGTGATTGGTCTAACCATACACTGAAATATTTTTATGGAGTTGGTTGTTTCTGTTGTGTCGTAAAGGATGATGGCATTGAGTGACTTTGGTGATTTCGTAAGTTTTTAGTTGGTGCCAAATAGCATGTTTTTTTTTTTTTTTGTAAGATTGGTTTTTTTTTGTTTTTTTTGTGGTTAATGTGCCTATAACTGAGAAAGTTAAGTTTTTTTGAAGTTGTGTTTCAACTGCAGAGTGGCTGTTGCTGGACCTAAAGAATACCATGAAATCAGCATAGAGGTAGGAAGGTCAGAACGTAGTTTGTCAATAAAAATTAAGAAGAGGAGTTAGTATGGAACTATTGAAAAAGGTGTGGGCTGAGAGAAGAAAGAGCTTATTTTAACTGTGAAGAATCTATTTGACAAGAAGTCTTGGATTCTGGCGATGGATGTGTGACTAATGACAATATTATGAAGAGACAGAAGGAGGAGTTGGTGGTTAATAAGGTCAAAGGCATTTGTTATAGCTACTAATATTGCTGCTGAGTTACCTGGGTCTATATTGAAGATAATGTCATCTGTTATGCACAAAAATGATATAATTCATGCTGGTTTAGAACAGAAGATGGTATTGCTGAATGTAGTTTGGGAGTTGTATATAGATGAGTTTTCTAACATAACTGGGTAGGATAGAAATAGGATGAAAGTGTGAGGTATTTTGGGGTTTAGTTTATTTCGGCATGGGGGTACTGAGTACTGTTTTCCAGATGTTTGACAATATATTTTTTTGTCAGGCAAAGGTTAAACATGTGACGAAGAGGCTAGCTTAGAAACTCCCATGGTAGATAAACCAGGAAATATGTGGTCTGAACCTAGGGACGACTGTTCTTGCATGTCCTCAAGTCAATTGCTGACTTGTTTATGTGAGTTTTTTTTAAAGTTGAAAGGGGGCAAAGGGAGGGGGTTCTGGAAGAAAGGGGAGGGGAGTTAAGTTGCTTATAGATTATGGGGGCTGGCTAAACTCTGTGACAAAGTCAGAGCAGGTGTCTGGCCTTTGATTAGTCTGGAATAGGTTTAGACAGGATATGTTATCAGATTTGCATCCAGTGAGCAGACTGACCTCATGCCAGAAGTGTTTGGATTTATTTAGAAAGTTTTTTAGTTTTGAGATGATTTGAATTGTGCCTCCATATGAGTTGTTCAGCGAAGTTCCAGAGTTTGGTAAAGGTAGCATAGTTGTCAGGAGCTGGGTTGTTTTTCCATGACTGCCAGGGTTCATCCTATAGCTTCAGAAGAGATTTAAGCTGTTTGATGAGCCATATTGTTTGTTCTTGTTTAAAAATATGTTTTACCATGGAGGAACAATTTGCCTTGGATGTTTGTATGATAGACCAGTTAATGGTTGTCAGATGGCTTTTCAACTTGGTAATATTTTGTGAGGAGTGGGGTCTGAATTAGATCAGTTTGGGCAGAGATTTTAGAGACAGATTACTGATCTGAAGAAATGACTGGTGAGTGTGGATGGTTGAGGGAAGAATGGAAAAATCTGACACAATTGATGATTCGTTCATGATTAGTAGGTCAAGAGTAGAGTGGAGATCCAAATGCAGGTTTGGTCTGGTGGCTTCTGTGATTATCTGTAGGGGGTCCTTGTCAGCTAGAAATTCAGAATTGTCATTTGACATTGGAACTGAGAAGTTAATGTTGAAATCCCCCAGGATAATCAGATGTTTGTTTTTGTTCCAGAGCCCTTTGTTTTTTAAGTTGCTTGCCAAGACTATTTCAGAGATTGGGGATTTAAATATAGAAAGATATGACAGAGGAGGAAGACATTCTGCTGAGATAAGTAAAAGTTTGTTTTTTAAGGAGGCCCATTTGGGGTCTGTGTCTGCTGTTCTGTTGGTTTTGCCTCAGATGGTGGACTTAAGATGGCTTTTGTGGAGTAATAGACAGCCTCCGCCTTTCCTGTTACCAGGTCTTGCGCCATGTTAATAATAGTAAGGAGTGAAGAGGTGCTGAATGTTGGGCCTACTAGGTTTGATCCAAGAGTCGGTGACAGCTGTAATGTCTATGTTGTGAGAGGAAAGGAAGGCATTTATTAGGTCAGGTTTGCTGGCAATGCTTTGGGCATTGATGAGGGACAGGAGATATGGGAGTTTGTGCAGTTTGTTGATGGAGACGAGTGGTGTAAAGTACAGGATTACTTTTGATGTTGGCTCTGATAAAGAGAATGAAAATGGTTAGGGTGAATTTGTAGAGATGTCTAGTAATGTTGATGTAAGTATTATGACTGCATGTGTTAAGGAAGTAGGGCAGTGGTGGACAGTGGAGTGTGTGTATGTGGGAGAAGTTATTGGAGACTGGACTGGAAAGTGGGTGAGATTATGTTACTAAATGGTCATAGTAAAGGGTGGGAAAGAGTGATACATTGGTAGGTGTAATGACAGAAGAGGTATGGATTATGTATGATGGGTGAGAAATGGATTTTCTTGGAAGAGGTAAAACATTAAGTGGAAGAATGCAGTGAGAAAGCCTGGGGGCTTTGTAGTTGGCTTATGTAGTACAATGCAGATATAAGAGGGAGCAGAGGTTGAAGGGTGGTGTGAACTGGAGTGTTTTGAATGAGTAATTTTGTGGAGTGGGAAATAGGATTGTATGTATTCTGTGGTGTTTGTCGATTTGATTTCGGTATGTCTTTAATAGGAGGATTGGATGAGGAGAACAATATGTATACAGCTGAAAGTCCGTGTGTGGCAGGGGAACTGGGGAGTGGGAGAGGAGTTATGGGGGCAGCACCAACTGCACATTGCAATCATTGTGGCCATGTGCAGTAATGCATGGAAGTTGCACAGCCAGCTGATCTGTGATCCTGGCCAAGTTACATGGAACTGGACAACTGAAATGTGATATGAGTGGAGATTTAATTATTGTTTCTCACAGGCGTAACTATAATAAATATCAAAAACAAGAATATAGTATACGGTTATAAAATCAGAATGAAAAGCAATACTTACTTATGGCGAACAGTGATTTTGACATTTATTTATATCCCCAGACAGAAAAAAAATAATAAAGAGAACTATTAGAAAAAATTTCATAAGCATTACTTCGCCTTGTAAGAAAAAAAATACATAATAGGTATTGTTTGCAGATAGCCAAAAATATTTACTCCAAGATTCGACAATATTTCAAAAATAAGGCCCTGTAGAAGTAGATTAATGACAGATCTCCAAAAGTGACTTTAGAACTGGACAGCATAAAAACATTGCATCAGATTCATTTCACAAATACTTAGGAATTACTGCTTATCAGCATGTCCAATGCAGCATATAGCCAAATCCTGAATATGCTGTGTTTCTATAAAATTATAACCAAAAGAAGTTCATTAAAAAAATACCGATAAGGTGTTACATAAAAAATTAAGAAGGCCTGTTTCTCTTGCCTCAGTAACTAAATATGTATTAAGTACAGTCTACAAATTTCCACCAGAAATTAGTAGTACAAAATATCTTAACAATTTCAGAAATGTATCTGTATACATACAAAGAGCAGAAGATTAAAATGATTTTAGAGACTGGCAACCTACTAACTTCAATCATATCTTGTTCTCTACAAACATGCACATGTGACTACCATGGCTTGATCATAAATATATTGTACTATCACCAGAACTAAAGCATTCAACTTTTCTTATGGTATAAAGCATAAAAATATTGAAAATCACCATATGATTGTGTTACAGATAAGGCATGTCTGCAAAATAACTTGACTAAATGGACCATTTGAACATAGGAGAATAATATGCTGATAAATACATCAAAAACTAAGCATGAGTTTTGGGAGACATAAACTGAAAAGTGAATATTTAATACAGTACACAGTGATTGAAAATGCAGACTCAATTAAGGATCTGAGTATATGGGTAAATCCAGATATGAGTTTTTCTAATCATATCAACCAAATGGTTAATGATAGTTATAGAACTATAGGTTGTATAAAAAGATTTATGAAGTCTATGAAATCAGAAATGATGAAGTCATTGTTTGTTAGTTACATTAGACCCAAACATGAGTATGGAATAACAATATGGAAACCCTAAGAGGAGATCTTATTTGGGTATATAGGGCATTTAAAGACTACCTCTGGGAATGTTTGGGGTTATCAAAAAGTACTATAGAGTCAGCAGACAACCTATGTGGAAGATTCTATAGGAATGAGATGTGTAGTAATTGGTTCTCTGACAGAGTAGCTGATGCATGGAACAGACTACCAAATTACATTAAAGTAAGTACTAGCTTAGATATTTTTAAGAACAGCCTGATCACTTATGGGAACAAGTATTTTTGTATATTGGCAAGCTAGAAGGGCATTAATGCCCATACTTGAAATATCTGTATGTATGTATGTATGATTCTAATTCAAGCGGCTACTTCCAACTGCCCCTACAAGTTAGAGATCACTCTAGATGTTGCTTATATATGAAGGTTCAGCTATCTTACCCAAAAAATTCTGTACAAAAATTGCGACTTTGCATCAAAGATAATGTGTTGCAGATAGTGAGCCTAAAGACAAAATGATCAACAGTGGCCACCTCCAAATGTTACTACCAAGCAGCTTTTGCTTTTTATTGTACAGGCTGTTTCTTTTACATATCCTTCAGTTTAATGAGGGCATTGTTTTCTCTCTTCTCCAGTGTTGTTTCCTAGTCATCCTCAACAGTGTTTAGAATCAATTTCCACACCTCCCATGCTAATCTCTTTTATTGCCCATTCATATCTTATTTATGAGTGGCTAAGTTAACAGGTTCCCAGGAAGTTTATTAGTTTCCAGCAACACTATTCTATTGTGCTACAAATAATTTATTGCACTATGTGCGTTACTTTCTCTCTTTCATCTTTGGGAGCATTTCTCCCCAGCCCTCCACTGAAAGTGGTTTCTACCCATTCAGACTTTCCTGGCCAACAAAAGCAATCAATCAATCAATCAATCAATCAATCAATCAATCAATCAGTAAATAAACAATAATTTACGAATCAGAAGAAGAAAAAATACATAAATCATTGCTAAATCGTATTTATAATTAAGCACTAAGGGTAAGAAAATCCATGAGACTAAGTTGCTTAAGTAAGCCATTACTAATGATAATGCCATCTGCTTCTATATATAACTAAGAAACCCATTTCTAAGTATTTCATTGCTTCTGACTGAACATTTCACAAAAGGAACCATCTAGTAATGCTATACTTCCTACACGATATTGTTCTGAAAAGAAAATAAACAAACAGAAATGAGCCCTAATAAGAAACATATAAAATGGAATTAAGCAGGCATCAGTGCTTTAAATGCATGACCTTTATATAGGCCTCAGCTGCCAATGCATTGATAAAGTGACCTTTCTATATAATCTAAGGGGTATAAGAGGATATTTATGACAGTGCCCACATCCCTTTCCACATTAGTATATTTTATGATTTTACCATTTAACCTAAAGGTTATGCAGCAGTTTTCTTTACTCATAGGCAAACATGCGCACATGTCAGCATTAAGTCTACTGCTTAATGTAGCCTTGCAAATACTTCCTGAGGATATTTAATAATAGAATACTTTCACTGTTAATCTTTGCAAGGCTTACAGATTTGCATAGCTGTTGCTAACTTTTTTGATACTTTGCAAAGGAACTATGTCAAATAATATAGACTGTAAAAGGAGTATGTGAAGGATTTTCACAAGGTGTTCTTATATCAGTGCAATCAATTTAACATTTAAATGACAAAATCCTAATTTCATTACTATGCAAGTAAAATGAAATATCTGCGATATCAAGTGTTTTTTCTAATGTTTGAAGGAAAGCATCACTTGAAATAAATTTACATATACAGGGTCAGGTTAAGTCATGCATTTTATTAAACTGCTATTGCACTGGGACAGAGACACACACCCCTGGATTCACTATCCTTCCATGCAGGACTAGCTTAGACCTGCAAGGAAGCAGCCGTTCATGAGCAGGATGGCAGCGTGCCATGCATATTAATGAAGGTGCGCTGCCTGAACTCCTAATCTTACACTGAGTGTGTAAGAGTGCAGGGAGCGTGTCTGAGAGCAGAACTCTCAGAATATACATGCCCCTGCAATGAAGGACAGCAGACAAGTCTTAAAAGAATGAGCGAGACCGCTTATAGGTGTACGCATACCCCCAGCAACATCCCCCCACACGTACAAGAGCAATAGTTAAAGCAACAAATATAAAGATATTTTATTTTGTTTTATGAAACATATTAAATGTAACCGTAGGTGCACGGGTTTGCCCATCGCTTAGCTATAGTTAATGCAGCTTAAATGGTGGAAGAGTATAAAAAGCAAGATATATGCAAATGAAGAGGTACAGCAATAGTGTAGTGGGCAGAGCATTCACCTTATGAGCAGTCATTCACGGTTCGAGTCCCACTGCAGTACATTCCATTTTCCATGTCAAATCACTTTATGACCAATATTTTTAGTTGCATAACCTACTAAATAACATATTTGTGAACTGGAGTACTGCATTAAATGCAGATGTGAGGTGTCAATGTCATAATGTTGCAAAGTCCACAGATAATCACACGTTCCCCATACAGTATATGTACACAGGAATCAGGGATACAAATGGAAGGTAAAATGTGAAATGAATGATAACTCCTACAGCTTCCAAATCCCTCACCTGCCCAAGAACCATTAGACATTACTGTCTAAAGTAGTGCAGTGTTAAGCGGGAGTAAGCACTAGTAAGTAAGTGCAAGCACTATTAAGCAGTAGTAAGTGGGAGTAAGCATATTTAAGCAGTACTAAGCGGGTTTAAGCCTGTGTGCCCAGGGGAAAGCAATGTGCACACAGGTTAAGCAATATTGAAGCTAACTCTCTGTAAGCATATTTAACCATAGGTTAGCATTGCTTACCCTCATGCAAACCCACGCAAACCGGCTTACAATTGCTTAAAAGTTCCTAAATCACTCTGTATGCAACAGCTGCTGTTCTGGCCAAAAACAAAATAAACAGTCTTTGCAAGCCTTGAACTCAAGACCCTGTACACTATAGTCACAGTGGTTAACCACTAAGCCATCACAGCAGTACATAAGAATGAGGTATCATCAAACAAATCCTCACTATAGGAAAATCAAACTGAACATCTGAAAGGAATCTATATACAGTCATATGTTGTATAACCTACTACATAACATAAATATGTGAACTGGAGTACTGCAATAAGTCCAGATGTGAGATCTCATTGTAATAAAGTGTTGAAGTCCCCTAATAAACACAAGTCCCCATACAGTGTACGTTCACATGAATCATGGATACCAGACAAATATATAACATGTAATGAATAATAAATCAATGCCAAAAAGCAAATATAATGCAAATTAAATATTAAGCAATGCTAAGCATTGCACAGCCCAGCTTTGTAGATATAAGCAATGTGTAGGCCAGCTAACTCAATTTGCCCATTGGTATACCCCTTTTAACAATGCCAACCTTAGGTAAGCAGGTTTGCCCATAGCTTAGCCTTTTCAAAACCATCCAATCAATGCAAAGTGCAGGAAACCGGTCCTATTTAAACCCAACAGGCAGGAATACATCTAATAACTGGTTGTAGCTTCCTCTTGTAAGCACTATGTCTGGAATGGGAGAGGATGTGCACTTTCGGGTGAAGCACTGGGGCATCCAGGAGTCCAGAGTCATGGCAGGACTCCTTGTTCAAGACCATGAGCAGAGACTGCTTCTGGGCCAGTACCAGGGTTCCAGTATAAAGAGGAAGCCTGGGACTGTCTTGCCCATGACCTCACCAATGCCACTGGCATACCCTGAACTGGTGAGCAGGTTAGGCATCACTATGCTGACCTGAAGCGGTGAAAGGGGGATCTCTTGGATCAGTAGATCCAAGAGGCTAGCAGGACAGGGGAGGTCCCAGCTGTATGTAAATATCACTCCACTACCTGTTTAATAATTGCCAGTTCATGTATATTATGGATAGGTATGGCGAAATATTTCTCTTATGTCCTTCACAGTGGCAAGTGAGCAGGCTGCGAACCAGGAGGCCCGTTGATTTCACTTGGAGCAGTTGCGACATGAGGCAGGTTAGTAATACTCTTTCATGTACTGTCATAGGAAATAAATCTAAAAGTATAAGTAAGTTAAGTTAATTGCCTGTATAAAACCTGAATTGTGTAAGGCAAGTGCTGCATACACCAGAGAATAGGGCAGGAAGAGTCTCATATAGGTTGTATGTAAATAAAAGCATAATAGCCTGACAAGAAAGGTCTAACTAGTGGACCGCATGTGTCTACTCTGGTATCAAATGGTAGTGTAGATTTGCAATCACTTAATAGTACTGTTGTATTAAGCCTAGTTACCCACACTGTGCAACATAAATACAATTTGTAGAAATGTCTGTATATGACTGGTGTAATCCCAATAGGTCATATAGTACAACTGAGAGAGACATAGATAGAAAACAGTGAAAATACAGACAACAAAATCCAAATAGCACATGCAACTACAATGTGAACTGTTGTATTTTTAGCACACCCAGCCATGGTTCGAATCCTGGGAGTGGTAGTCGTCTGCATACAGAATCATACCCCACAACTGTGCAGATATGTCCAGAATGTCCAGTAAATTGGCCCATATCTGCTGCATGTCACTCTGTCAACCTGGGAAATCAGTGGGATGATCCCAGACATATAGGCAGCAAACAAGAAATACAATTGATTGGCACACATCTATAAGAACCAACCCGTCACTGTAGCAACTCCTCAAACTGTTATGAGAGCAATAAGCTATGTATGTCCCATCTACATCCCCATGTTGTCAAGCTGTGACCAGAGTGTGTACAGTAACAAAGTGAGATGTATGTGCATAATACTAATGTGGAATGTAGTAATTTGTGTGGCAACATTCAGGTAGTACTAACAAACATTGCTCACACAGGTCTGTCAGATATGAACACTGTGCCCAGAAATAAAAGATTGATACCCTGTGCTGGTACTGTTTTCTCTGGCATTGTATGGCATTGTGAGTGTTGCAGTTGCTCTGAATAATAAGGTATCACTCATCACTGTCACCCACACTGTGCTACATAATATAACTGTCTAGGAAATCCTGTATGAGTGTTGTAAGTCACTAAAGGTTTAAGAGGGCAATAGTCTAAATATGTCCCGGTTCACCTGCATGTGGTCAGGACATGGCCAGAGTCTATGCAAAAATAGATGGACAGGTATGTACATAACATCAACCTGGAATCTGGGAGTATGTGTAGAATCAGTTAGTGTTAAATAATAATTCCTCCACAGGTATACCAGGTAAGATGTGTGTACTGCAGGTAAAACCAGTTCATGTATATAGTAGTCGACAGCCATATTACTGTCCAAATTAAGTCAATAGGGTAGTGTACTAATACTTGTAAGGTACAGATAACAGCACTGACTAGGAAAGTAAAGCAAACTACAGGACTATACTAGTTGTTAATTGACATCTTTCTCTCCCCCCCCCCACCATATCTGCAAAAATAAACTAAATACCCAACTCAATTGGCACATGCTGACTTAACTGCAATGTTGGGATATATGTCCTATTGTTTGATAATTATATAAATCTCTTTCTATGCATGTACTATGTTGAAATACTCCAACATTGGTGGCATGGTGCCATCAATGTACCTGCATGCTGTTGTAATTACCACTGTGGTCCCATATATGCATGTGTTCTGTTTGCTATGCAACTGTTCCATATCTGGTGTCTGGGTTAATTCGAATATCTATGCATGCTGTTATACCTAATCCTGGTATGTGTTAACTATTACTAATCCACATATGTTGATAAAACATAAAACCATAGCACATATGGGAATGCGGGTCCCAGCAGACCCATCTTTCCCATCTCAGCTGGCTGTGGCACTGGAAAGCAGCATGTCTGGGTCCCAACCCGAGACCTCTTCGTCTGTTGGTCCTGCACCACCTTTGGGTGGAACCACCTCAGGGGATGGGGCACACCCCCCCGGTAGCGGACGTGGACAGGAACCTGTCATCTGTCGCCAGGTCCAGGTTGTGGTGCTTACTGAGCTCAACTGGGAGTTAGGAGATCTGCTACGCCAGCTTGAGGGCCGAGTATCACAACTAGAGGGTCAGCCTGGCTCTCCGACTCCCAGCACAGCCAACTTCAGGGCTGTGAAGGTGCAGTGGTAACTGCCCATGGGTAGGGACCTCAGTTCCACTGTTTCCATTAGGGGGCTCATGGGCTTCCGATTTCAGAACACCCCTCCCCATCAAGGTGTTTACCCCCCACATGTGTCATATACCACCCCTGTATGCATCTTGTTTGTCTTATTTGTTAACCTACCAAACCTACCTCCCCAAATATGCCTACTATCCCTATCCAACATCCCACCCTCACCTGAAAAATATAAAGGGTAATCTGTTCCCCCCCAAAAAATCTCGCCCCATACATAGCTGCCCATTTTGCACACATGTCCACTGGACACATGTAATCTGGTCTAACTGGCATCACAACATATTTTGTTGTCTTCACCCCTCTCTCAGGGGTTTGAGTGTCCAAATCTACCTCCAAATTCAATGTATATGCACAGCTGTTGCTGTAGAAGAAATGGGCAGCTATGGACCTTCCCTATACCCTTCCTGCACATCCCTAGCTATTTTTACTACTGTCATTCCCTCTTTGTGCCCCTTTTCACCATTTTCCTATCAACCCTTTTTTCTTTTCTTTCAAAGAAATTAGCGTGGGGGTAAGCAGGAGTAAGCACTTTTAAGCAGCAGTAAGCGTGTTTAAGCCTGTTTGCATGGGGGTAAGCAATGCCTATACAGCTTAAGCAATATAGAAGCTGAGTATAAGAAACTGTAACCAGAAGTTAGCAGTGCTTACCTCCACGCAAACCAGTGCAAACCCGCTTACAACTGTTTAAAAGTGCCTTAATCTCTCTGTATCCAATGACCCTTTATTCTGCCCAGCAACAAAATAAACAGCCAATGCAAAGCTCGAACCCAGGACCCTGCATGCCATAGCGATTTACCAATAAGCCATGTCAGATATACATAACCCTGATGTTTTCACAAACATATCATCCAGCACAGTCATTCAGCAGAACAGGAAATGTATTTAAATATGTAGATGTATGTGTGTGTGTGCGTGTGTGTGTGTGTGTGTGTGTGTGTGTGTGTGTGTGTGTGTGTGTGTGTGTGTGTGTGTATATATATATATATATATATATATATATATATATATATAGCTACATAGATATGTACATATCTATATATGTAGATATATATGTATATATAAATATATATATATATATATATATATATATATATATATATATATATATATATATATATATATATATATATATATATATATATCTATATGTATATATACATATGCATACATCTATAGATATATATGTCTACATATGTATATATATATATATATATATATATATATATATATATATATATATATATATATACACACACACACACACACATACAGAAATATATATATATATATATATATATATATATATGTAAGCATAAATATATATCTATATATGTATATACAGACATATATCTATAGATATAAAAGAGAACATAGCAAAAACATATATGACCACATGCACCGTTAATAGAGGTGAGGGGGCCCAAGCAACATACATCTTGTATGTATAGATATCCCCCCCACAGCCAAACACATCTGCCCTGCAATACAATACCAACTGCTGCAAATCCCGTACTCAGGACCTGACACAACATGGGCACAAGATGTTAACAGTACTCCATCCCACATGTATGATTTCAGGCTTCGATCAGTAACATATTATGCAGTACAGTCTGGCTACAATAGGGAATGTACAATGTGGAAGCAATCCACATTCCGAACATACATATACACAGACACATTTATGCAGATAAATATATATATATATATATATATATATATATATATATATATATATATATACATATATACACATATATATGTAACTACACATGCACACACAGAGATATGTATAGAATGATACATATGTAGAATGTGCGCACAATACGGAACAGCCACTATGCCTACAGTTGCCACCTTACCAACTGGACACTGTATGAGCCACCCATACAAATGACAATTGTTGCCTGCAACATATACATACAGAGAGGTCAAAGGATATAACACCAAACACAGGTTTGCATACATGGGAAAGCTTTATTTGTGCACTATTACAGTTGAAGATGACATGTCATATAGCTGTTTAGCCTCTGAAATACATATAACCAGACTAATGCAACTGTCAAACAGATAAATTAATACAGTATTATGGAAAGGAATACATATTTTGCTCTCAAGGCCAAGGCCTTCAAGTAGTACAACAGTAAAGACAGACTGGGCCACAGGATAACAATCAATCAACAGTAAGTAATGCAGATGTATAGTCCAGCATCCTCTATCTACACTCTGTACACAATCCCTAGGAGGTAAATACCTCAGTTGACACAATGGGATGTATCTGTTAAATAACAAGGCATAACTGAAACCATCACAATCACACTGACAAACAGAACAGTCTGCATGGCAGGAACCAGTAGGCCTGCATTTACCCAACATGAATTGTATGGTAATATACATCCAGATACCTTAAGGCAGCTTACCCCTGATACCCCCCACATGTTGTAACAGCCTAGGTTAGTTATGGTGCATCCTTCCATAGACTGACATACAGGGCCATATACCACTGTTACATACACTAGCTTCTGGACTGCATAAGGGCAAAAATGTATTGTGCAGATGAAGCCCACACACATATATGGACCCAACCCCACAATATGTGTGGGGGCCATGACAGCAGTGAAATAATGGCAGAAATGGCAGCATGACAACTACATAACAACCTCTGACAGCATATCATATGAACAAAGCCTAGTATGTAGGTGGAGGACAGAGGCTGGAACATAGGCCCATATGTGAAATAGTGTTGTCATACACTAAGCAAGTCGCTGGTGTTACAGGACAGTCTGCAACATACCCTTAGTCAGGAATATGAAGGCAGAAACACAAATGGATGTAGCCATGTACTGATAGCACACAACGCACACACAGCAAGTGATATATTTGACACAAGACCTTTGTAGTGGACAGGCAAAACATAACACACACCTCTGGCCATCAAGTGGATAGGCACACAGTTGAGAGCTATGCAGACAGACTGCAGTCTGTGTTAAACTTGTATGTACACACAGACTCTGTAACACTGGTGCTATACAATACATACAACAACAACAGTACTCATTCTCTCTGTTTGTAGTTCTGGAACCTCATGCAAATAAGTAGCTGGCCTCACTGCTGCCCACACACAGGAAGGATTTCCACCATACAGGGAAGGTAAAGGGACCATGCTCATATGATATAAGGATTTATAGTAGTGGGTTGCCATGACAGTGGTAACTTGAAGTACTAAACAGCTGGCTGAATGCAGGTAGCAAGTGGAGGACACTGGTGCCGAGGCCATCACCTGGTCATGTGCATCACCCACAAAAGCCATGCTGCAATCTATTCTAGGCAGCTCAATCCATTTACTGGAGAGTTACAGAGAGAGAAAGAGAGAGAGACACACACACACACACACACACACACACACACACACACACACACACACACACACACACACACACACACAGACACACACACAGATGCAGAGAAATAAAGTGAAAGAGAAAAATAACCGTAAACATACAACAGCTCCTGAACCACAGCAACACCAGAAAATACAACAAAGGAAGCAGGAGAAGGAGTGAAGAAAAAACTACCTCCTACAAGGAAACTATTCACAACAGACCTCATCCGCACAACAGGTATGTGAAGAATATATGCATGAAATTGACTGTAGTTCCTGGTCCATACTACTGGGATAGATGATGTTGAATGATATACATGTGCCAACGGGTGTTGCTGTTGTAATGATCTTCAGCTGAACAACTGCTATGGACATTAGAGTCTGTCCCTGTGGGTAGTGGGCCATACCCATCAACTGTGTAGAGCAGCACCAACTGACAAGATGTAAGCCAACATAGTATGTGTTGTGTAATGGAAAGGATGTATATTACTGTGGCCAATAGCTGGCGGTGGAAGTAATGCCATAATGATGGACACGTGGGTTCCACAACCCACCACTTGCAGGACACTCAGGTTAACCTGTATTTTAGCATGCCAAAATGTCATAGGTGTGTAATAGGGTTACCTGCAATCTGGCCCTATATACCCCCGTAATGTTAGGCTGTATCCATATGTAGCACCTGTCTGTGTTGTAGCAAGACAGAACAGTGCAGCTGTGCAGGAAGGAGTTTTGAGATTGTGGACCTGATGTCTGAATGTATCGTATGTATATGTGTATATATATATATATATATATATATATATATATATATATATATATATATATATAGATATATACATATATATATATATATATATATATATATATATATATATATATATATATATATATATATATATATATATATATATATATATATATATATATATATATATATATATAATACATTCATGTATGTCTACAGATATACAGATACCCATATGTAGACATATATATATCTATATCTATATATATATATATATATATATATATATATATAAACACATATAATTACATCATATATATTGACACATATATAGATATATATCTATATGCATATGTCTACATATATACAAACACGCACACATATATGTATGTAAATACATGTCTCCTATATTACCACCACTGTACATGTCTAGGGATGTTCTACATGCAACATGTAACCTGGAACACTCCCCACCCTAAACATTATGTGGTGTGTGCAATGAAAGCCACACACTTCAGTAGCACTATATACCTAAGTAGGGGTTTAGTCCCAGTGTTAATAAGTAAGAGTGTGCATGTATGTGGATGGGTCTACATCAGGTTGCAGATTATACACGTCCCAGCGGGTCACCTGTCCATGTGGCACAGGCAATAACTGTTAGACAAACCTGTGACATGTGTTCAACTGTACCTCAGATATGTCACAGCCATGGTGTCACCACAGTGCCATACCCCATTGTGGAATATGATTGCAGACCATCCTCATGCTGACATATGTACACCTACAACATACAAATGGATAACATTATGGATACCACAGTCAACCAGTGTTACTAACAGCTATAATGCATCATTGCTGGATGTCTACACTACCTGACATGTATGCATTACACATTACTCCTGACAACATGCTACACTGCAGTACTTTGGTACACTGTAGTACAGCCACCATGTGCATCAGAACCATATTAGCCTGTCTCTGCATCGATATTATGGATGACAGGGATGTGGCACAGATATCATCATATGCACAGGGTGTGTTATAGGTTTGCCAGAGGCTGAGGGTGGGACATACATTTGACACCATGTGTGTGAGTGAGGGGTGTAATGAGTTGGACTGGGCATGGTGATGTGGTGTGTGTAGGTATGGGGTTGCTGTAGGTGTGTTCGTATAGTGTGTGGGTAGGCATGCACACAGTTCTGCCATGTTGCTGCCCTACACAGGTGTTTATGGACTGCTGCAGACCATACCTGGCAGGATGTACAGTTCACTGCCTCCAGCCACGGACACGTGGACTGTGCCTGCCAGGGGTTCCATGGGCATGTCCAGGTATAGGCCTCGATGTGCTACTCTCCCCTAATGATGACAGATGTCTGCTGGAACCAGGTCCCTCCTGGGACTGGCTAGGACCACATGGTTGTGGCCTGCTGTGGTGTGGATAGTGCCCCACTCCCAAAGTGCAGGGGCTGATACTGCCACTATGCGAGCCCCTTGAAGTCCTAGCATGTCCATGTTGACTGCCAGCTGTTGGTGTTGCTGGCCTATGTCCACACTGCCATTGCTGCACTCCCACCACATGTTCAAGCATAGACAAACCAAGGTACATGAGGGTTATCATCTCACCAGACCATCTATCCTTGAGCTCGGTATAAGCATGGATGGCACCAGACATTTCACGGAAGTTGTTGCATGCAGATATGAGAGCAGCCCTCTGCAGCCTCAGGCCCTGTCTGGTGTAACTGCCACCAAACACCAGATGTCCCTCCGCTATGGCCACTGGTGATAGGGTATGTATAGACACTGAAGCTGTGTGTGGGGTTGGGGTGGATAAAAGTGGGATGTAAATGATGGTGCTGTTTTAGCCCCTGACAACCCCACCTGTGCCTCAATAGTACTATCATCATCTTCAGTGTCTGTATGGACAACAACATCAGACTGCATGCAGGAGGGACCCTGACACACTTCGCCACCTGTGGGGGAAAACAAGAAACACACTTTAACACCTGTACAGCATTGCATAACTGTAAACACACACACACACACACACACACACACACACACACACACACACACACACACACACACACACACACACACACACACTTTAGTACCTACCTGTCCATGACTTTACAGACAGTCCCACGTTTATTCCCATGCTTTCTCCATCCTGCATCACACTTGGCCACATACACTCATTAATACCGCTCATTCACGTATCATTCCTCTAAATGCCTGGACAAGTGATTACAACACAAGATCTGTTGCTCCATTACCTCACTGACCTGAGTGGAGTGGTTTTACATGGCCTCACTCCTGTCATTCAGTGTTCACCCTGTGTATGTCTGGACATCGTGAGCATGGACCCTTATATGTGAGGGGCTAATATGTTCACTCCATAATATCACGCACTGGAGTGTCATGTGTAAGCATTGCTCAGTACATGCCAGGTATGCTGCTCAATCAACCTATCATGTGACAGCTGTAATATATGGATACACTCCCTGGTGTTGTCTAGTAATTCCCCAATGCATCTGTAGTGCTGCATATGTGGGTTGTCAGTCACCTCTCTGCTGAATGCGATATTAACTGTATACCTGGTGTCTACCTCCCCTCCCAATGCATGTTACATGCTATAGACCTTATCATACTATCAGCTGTCCTGTGATTACATACATGCAAGTATACCTGGTGTGTCATGTGTCGGTCCATGTCCATGTACTGCATGATCCCAAAGGGAAGTACTGCTGTATGAACAACCCCACAATCACACATGTGCATACATGGACATCCACACAAACACACACATATGCACACATGCATCCTACATGCATCACCACCTGTAACAGGGAGACCTATAATGAGTTCTCTCTGTTATGCTCATTTTCTTAAAGTTCAGCGATAGGTTGCACAGATTTGTTGTCATCTTATGTGATTTTTTAATTGTATTTCTTTCTGCGGAGACCTTTGGATTATGCTCCTATTGTTTTGTTACCTAAGAGATGAGTTGAAAATCATAACAAGTTATTAGATATATAGAAATTACATCTTTGTTTGATCACTCACATTAAATTTTGTCGACCTTTATATATGTCATTGATAGCTATTAGTTTATACAAGCCTCGGCAATGGAGGTGTGTTTTTTATTCTTTTTATTTTTTCTTGTTTCAACCCCACCTCTTAAAAGTTATTGGTTTAATGATTTTGCTCAATGTCAGTGGTTGGCCCTAAGGTTTTCGTAACTTGATAACATGTCTAATGGATTTCCAATTTTATGTCTTGGTGCGGAAGCCTTTGAATTTCATCTTTATGGCCCCACTACCAAAGAGATGATGTGTTATCCAAGTAGAAACTATATTTGGGAACCAAATCATTTTTTGTTGATTTCTGCATATGCTATTAATAACTTTATACATATATTTATATTCTGATTAGTGGAAGTGTTGCTACTAATGTTTTAACTCCACCCCTTTCCAGGTATTGGTCTATTGGCTTTTAAGTGATCCATCATTGGATTTCATACAAATGAATGTTTTGTGTAGCAGCAAATGTTTCTTATTGGTTTATTTGTTTGAAACAATGTGATTGGCTGCTATTTGATTTTGAAACTGTTCAGATGATTGCCTTATTATGATCTGATGAAGGCTAATACAGCCGAAAGCACTCATTGTTCTTGTTTTTCTATCAGATAAAGTGTTTTTTATTTAAACACTTCCAGTTTAAGTGCTTTACCTGTAGAGCATAAGCCGTGGTGTTCAGCCGAAGATTTCTCTCTGCAGTTTTGGTGTTTGTTCCTCGGCTAACTTTAGCAGTGCCTACTGACCTCTTTTTTGCTATTACACAATAGAACCAAGATGCTCTCCTCCAAAAAAAGGAAGCCAATCTGGTGGTCCTTTGTTATAAACAAATGATACAACAGAAGGAAGAAACTGTTGCATAAAAGAGGAAAATCCCGGGATGCAAAAAACTCCCTCACTAGCCTCAGTAAGAAGCTGAGATCCCTCATAAAATCCTCAAAAGCTAGTTACGAAAATAAAATTGCCAAAGATTCCAAAGACAACCACAAGGCATTCTATAGTTATGTCAAGAATCTAAATGGCAATGCTCAGATCTGCTCTGAGCTACAACAGAATGGCATTAAATATACTGATCCCAAGGATATTGCCAATATCCTGGCAGATCGATTTAGTGCCAAATTCACCCCCCTCTCACCCCCTAAAGGGCCCATCTCAATACCAAAAGATTGCCAAATTCTGATAATCACAGCCACACAGGTATAAACTGCACTCTCCAAAGCTAAGAATACAGCATCCATGGGACCAGATGACATCCCAGGCTGTGTACTACATGAACTACAAAATGAACTGGCACCTCACCTAAGTGTCATGTTTAATCATAGACTCACCTCAGGCTTTGTGCCCACTGAGTGGTGCACAGCTACAGTTATCCTGCTCTACAAGGGAGGATCTGCCTTGGATCCTGGGAACTACTGTCCCATCAGTCTGACAAGCCTAATCTGCAAGGGCATGGAACGCATTATCATGGAACTTATAAACAAAGACATTGGCAACCTTCAAACACTGGACCCCACCCAGTTTATGTTTGTGAAGGGCTGATCTTGCCTCCTGAATCTGACTGACTTCTTCGAATCAGTCTCCAGAGCTGTGGACGAGGGTAAGGTGGTCCACAGAGCCTATCTGGACCTTGCCAAGGCCTTCAACACCATCCCCCACTCTGGAATCATAGATAAACTTACTAAGTTGGGCATAAATCCCAACGTCACTCGATGGGTTGCCAACTGGCTTACTGACAGAACCCAGACTGTAAAAGTAGCCGACTCCAAATCCAGCTCCAGACAAGTGACAAGTGGAGTACCTCAGGGTTCAGTCCTGGGACCACTCTTGCTTGGCATCTACTTTTCTGATGTACAGGCCAACACTACGGGACTCTGGCTAACAAAGTTTGCAGATGACTGCAAACTGGGAGCCATTATTGAATCCCCAAATGATGTGGATATTCTGCAAAAGAGCCTTACAGAAACAGATGCCTGGTGCTAGAGCTATGGGCTCAAGCTTAATGCCAAGAAATGTATAGTTATCCCCTTTGGAAAAAAAACATGTACCCATGAATTACCACATAGGTGGCAGGACGCTAAACATCGAAAGTGTGATGAGAGACTTAGGGACACAGGTGGACAGTGGTCTCACTTTCGATAACCACATCACCACAACAGTCAGGAAATCCTTCTATGTGGCACACCTCATCACTAAAGGCTTTTCATCCAGAAAAAAGGAGGTCATTGTCCCACTGTACTCATCCCTCATTAGACCCATTATAGAGTATAATGCCCTGTTTGGTATGTACCTCACAAAACATCTGCAACAGCTGAAAAGGTCACAGAAATACCTCACTAAAAGAATCACAGGCCTAAAGCAGATGCTATATGCTGACTGTCTAAAAAAACTCCAGCTATACTCTATGGCATATCGTCTACTCAGAGGCGATCTCTGCTTAACTGAGTTGTTGGACATGCTCCACTAAAAGAAATCCCAATCCCTCAGAGCCACATGCTCCAGGGATCTTAACCTTGTCATCACAATGAACAAAACATGCTGGAGGGATAGGTTCCTGACCCAGAGACTCCCCATACTCTGAAATAGACTGCCCATATATGTCAAGCAGAGCACCTCATTGGCCCTCTTCAAAAGGATCCTTGATGACTGGATGGGAGATAGGAAATTCACCTTGGGGATCATGTCAATTGCCCTGCTAGACAGGGGCCCAGAGAAGTAAATATTGTGGGAAGAAATATCCAGGGAATTGTTATGGCTAGGCTTGCATAGGCCCTAGGGCCGATAGCCTAGTACCAACCTATGAACCTCTGAACCTATGAACACACCTATGGCATTCCAGCATGCTACAATACAGGTTAACCTGAGTATCCTGCAAGTTGTGGGCTGTGGAACCCACGTGTCCGTCTTTATGGCATTATTTCCACCATCAGCTATTGTCCACAGTAATATACATGCTTCCCATTATACAACACACACCATGATGGCTTACATCCTATATGTCAGTGCTGCCCTGCACAGTTGGCAGGTATGGCCCTCTACCCACAGGGACAGACACTATTGTTCTTAGCATTTGTTCAGTTGAACATCAATACAACACCTGATGGCGCATATAAATCATTCCACATCATCTATCGCATTATAATGGACCAAGTACTACAGTCATTTACATGCATATATACTTCACATACCTGTTGTGGGAATGATGTGTCTTCTGGATAGTTTGCTGGATGGATGTTTTTTTTTTTTGCCTTTCACTCTTTCTCTCTCTCTGTGTGTGTGTGTGTGTGTGTGTGTATATATATATATATATATATATATATATATATATATATATATATATATATATATATATATATATATCGGTCTCTCTCCAGTAAATGGATTGAGCTGCTTTGAATAGATTGCAGCATGGCTTTTGTAGGTGATGCACATGATCAGGTGATGGCCTCTGCACCAATCAGTGTCCTCCACTTGCTATCTGCATGCAGCATGCTGTGTAGTACTTCCAATTACCACTGCCATGGCAACCCACTACTATAAATCCCTACATCATGTGGGCATGGTCCTTTTACCTTTCCTGTATGGTGGACATCCTTCCTGTGTGTGGGCAGCAGTGTTAAAGACAGCAAGGTAGCAATACCTCTTACAAGAAAACTTGCACATTTAGGCCAGCTACATATTTGTATGAGGTTCCAGAACTACAGAATGAGTGTGAGTAGTGTTGTTGTATGCATTGTCTAGCACCAGTGTTACAAGGATTGTATAGCTCTCAACTGTGCACCTATCCACTAGATGGCCAGAGGTGTGCCTGTTATGTTTTGTCTGTCCACCACACAGGTCTTGTGTTAGATATATCACTGGCAGTGTGTGTGTTGAGTGCTATCAGTACATGGCTATATCCATTTCTGTTTCTAACTTCATATTTCTGACTAAGGGTATGTTGCAGACTATCCTGTAATACCAGCGACTTGCTTAGTGTATGACAATACTATTTCACATATGGGCCTGTGTTCTATCCTCTGTCCTCCACCTACATGCCAGGCTTTGTCCATATGACATGCTGTCAGGGTTTGTTATGTAGTGGCCTGTGTGTATGTCATGCTGCCATTCCTGCCATCATTCCACTGCTGTTGTGGCCCCCACATATATTGTGGGGTTGGGTCCATATATGTGTGGGCTTCATCTACACAATACATGTGTGCTCCTAAGCACTCCAAAGGCCAGTGTATGTAACAGTGGTATATGGCCCTGTATTTCAGTCTAAGGGGGGGTGCACCATAACTAACCTAGGCTATTACAACATGTGGGGGTATGAGGGATAAGCTGCCTTAAGGTATCTGTATGAACATTACCATACAATTCACCTTGGGTAAATGCAGGCCTACTGCTTCCTGCCATACAGACTGTTCTGTTTTTCAGTGTGATTGTGATGGTGTCAGTTATGCCTTGTTGTGTAACAGATACATCTCATTGTGTCAACATAAGCCTTTACCCCGAGGGATTGTGTGCAGAGTGTAGATAGAGGCCGCTGGACTATACATATTCATTACTTACTGTTGATTGAGTATAATCCTGTGGGCCAGTCTGTCTTTACTGTTGTACTACTTGAAGGCATTGGTCTGGACAGCAACATATGTAAACCTTTCCAGAATACTTTATTAATTTATCTGTTTGACAGTTGCATTAGTCTGTTTATATGTATGTCAGAGTCTAAATAGCTATATGACATAACATATACAACTGTATTAGTACACAAATAACACTTTCCCATGTATGCAAATCTGGTGTGGTGTTACATCCTTTGATCTCTCTGTGTGTATATGTTGCAGGCAACAATTGTCATTGGTATGGGTGGCTCATACAGTGTCCAATTGGTAAGGTAGCAACTGTAGGCATAGTGGCTGTTCTGTATTGTGTGCACCTTCTATATAGGTATCCTCCTATACATATCTCTGTGTGTGTATGTGTAGTTACATATATATCTATATATGTGTATATATATCTGTATATATCTATCTCTATATGTGTGTGTATCTGCATAAATGTGTCTGTGTATAGTGTATCTTAGGTTGATTGCTTCCACATTGTACATTCCCTATGGTAGCCAGACTGTACTGCATATGTTACTGATACCAGCCTGACATCATACAGGTGGGATAGAGTACTGTTAACATCTTATGCCCATGTTGTGTGAGGTCCTGGTTGTGGGATTTGCAACAGTTGGTATTGTATTGCAGGGCAGACGTGTTTGGCTGTGGAGGGTATATCTATGCGTACAAGATGTATGTTGCCTGGGTCCCCTCACCCCCATTAATAGTGCATGCGAACATATATGTTTTTGTTATGTTCTCTTTTATATCTATAGATATATGTAGGTATATATTTATGTTTATATATATATATATATATATATATATATATATATATATATATATATACATATAGATGTAGACATATATATCTATAGATGTATGCATATGTATATGTATATATATATATATAAATATATATGGGTCTACTGGTTTTCATTGAATACCACATATTCGAAAAAGAGCAGTAAACTGCTGAGTTACGTGAAAGTGCACTTATTCGAAAGTGCACTTTTGCAAACTCAGTTTCTACAAATGGATCGCACCACAGTGGAGGACAGCAGGAAAACATGCTATGTCCTCCACTGTGGTGTGGTAGTTACGGACCTTAGGGTTAGGGCGCGGGTCATGGTAAGGGGATAGTTAGTAGGGCTATCCCCTTACCATGACCCGCGCCCTAACCCTAAGGTCCGTAACTACTGCACTAAAGTCAGCAGTAGCCCGTTCGCTGAAGCAGGTTTCGTGAAAATGCACTTTCGATTAAGTGCACTTTCTCATAACCCAGGGTCTACTGTGTGAGTTCGAAGAAGTGTATTTTCAAACTTATACAGTAGACCCATATATATATATATATATATATATATATATATATATATATATATATATGTTATATCTATTTAGATATAAATATATATATATATACATATATATATATATATATATATATATATACACACACACACACACACACACACACACACACACACACACACACACACACACATACATTGACATGTTTAAATACATTTCCTGTACTGCTGAATGACTCGGCTGGATGATATGTTTGTGAATACATCAGGGTTATGTGTATCTGAAATGGCTTAGTGGTAAATTGCTTTGGCTATGGTATGCAGGGTTCTGGGTTCGAGCCTTGCAAAGGCTGTTTATTTTGTTGCTGGGCAGAACAAGGGCTGTTGGATACAGAGTGATTAAGGCACTTTTAAGCAGTTGTAAGTGGGTTTGTGTGGGTTTGCACGGAGGTAAGCACTGCTAACTTCCGGTTACAGTTTCTTATACTGATTTAGCTTCTCAATCACTTAACCTGTGTAGGCATTGCTTACCCCTGCGCAAACAAGCTTAAACCCACTTACTGCTGCTTAAAAGTGCTTACTCCCGCTTACCCCAGTGCTAATTTCTTTAAAAGAAAAGAAAAAAGGGTTGATAGAAAAGTTGTGAAAAAGGGGCACAAAGAGGGACAGACAGTAGGGAAAATAGCTAGGGATATGCAGGAAGGGTGTAGGGAAGGTCCATAGCTGCCCATTTCTTCCACAGCAACAGCTGTGCATATACACTGAATTTGGAGGTAGATTTGGACACTCAACCCCTGAAAGAGGGGTAAGGACAGCAATAATATGTTGTGATGCCAGTTAGATCAGAATACATGTGTCCAGTAGATGCATGTGTGCATTGGACAGCTATGTATCGGGAGAGATTTTTTTTGGGAACAGATTGCCCTTTTTTTTCAGTTGAGAATGGGATGTTGGGAAGGGATAGTAGGTATATTTGGGGAGGTAGGTTGGGTAGGTTAACAGACAAGACAAACAAGATGCATACAGGGGTGGTATAGGACACATGTGTGGGGTACACACCTTGATGGGGAGGGGTGTTGGGAAATCGGAAGCCCATGAGCCCCCTAGTGGAAACAGTGGGACTGAAGTCCCCATCCATGGGCAGTCACCACTGCACCCTCACAGCCCCGAAGGTGGCTGTGGTGGGGACTGAGTCAGAGAGCCAGGCTGATCTTCTAGTCATGCCACGTGGCCCTCGAGGTGGTGTATCAGGTCTCCAACCTCCCTGTGGAGCTCTACACACCATGACCCAGACCTGGCGATGGGTGAAAGGTTCCTGTCCATGTCCGCTCCTGGGGGGGTGATCACCATCCCTTGAGGCAGTTCCACCTGAAGGTGGTGCAGGACCAACAGACGAGGAGGTACAGGGTTGGGCCCCAGATGTGCTGGTGCCAGGTGCCATGGCCAGCTGAGGTGGGACAGGTGGGTCCGCTGGGACCTGCATTCCCATACGTGCTATGGTGTTTATGTTTTATCAACATGTGTGGGTTAGTGGGGGTGTGGCCAAGCCGGGCACTGACTATTAGCATTTTTTTCCAGCTCTGCCAGTTTTCATATTCCTGACATGAATTAAACTTCAAAAACAATCTAAATTGACTTATTTTGACATATTTCAACTCCTATCAACCTATTTGTGGATTGTATTGAAAAATTATAATCTTTTTCTGAATGTTTCCTGTCGAAATCTTCAGACAAATATCTATAACTTCTTTGACTAAGAGATGAGTCACACTAAGAGCAATTCTTCAGAATCTTCTCTTAAGAAAGAGCTTTTATCTTTGTCATCTACTCTGCAAGAGATGTCTTCAAAATTAGACAAAATGGACACAAAAATAGATGTTTTTGAACAGAAATGTTCAAAGCAGATGGACTTAATTCATAAAGAACTGTAGTTTCAGAAATCCCAAATTTCTGACATAGAGCCGTCTCTCACTGATGAGGATGGAAGTCTTCAGAAGGGTGAGAATTACACTGAATTTCTTTTGAAATAGAACACTATCCTACAAAATAAATTTGATGATTTAGAAAACAGATCACAAAGGAATAATATACAGATTTTTGGTCTGCCAAACAACATAGAAGGAACTAATATGGTGAGTTTTTTTAATTACATGGTTACCAACTATTTTGAATCTTTCTGAAGCCCTTTCATATCGGATTGAAAGGGCACACAGATCCATTGTCTCATCTCCAAATAAAAATGTTCCCAGATCTGTTATAGTGAAATTAATTTCAACTCAAGATAAAGAACTAGTGCTGAAAACTGCATGGTCCAAATCTCCTATAAAAATAAATGACAGTATTGTGCGCTTTGACAATGACTATTCTTCTGCAGTTATTTCCAAAAGAAAGTTCTTTCAGCCTCTTATAAAATAACTCAAAAAGAACCAGATAAAAGTGCATCTCCTGTTTCCAGCCAGACTGAAATTATTTCTTACAGATGGAATTAAAACCTCTGAAGACCTTGACTCTGCTATTTCTTTTATAAAAACAAAAAAAATAATAGATAAAGTAGAGGGAATGGAATGGACAAGCCCTTCATTAAAAATAATTGCGGAGAATGGATCTTGGAAATCTTCAGAGAAGAAGAAAAGGTAGAAAGGTAAATGACTGTTTTCTTTATTATTTCAATGACATTCAGTTACATGTTTTATGTTCTTCATATGCTTTGAAATTCTTATTATATTTATTCCAGGTGGTAAGGAAATCTCTCATTTCAAAAGTAAGTTAATTTAACTTATTCCGAACACTTGATAATATGGTGCAGTTTAAAAACTAATGTGTGTTTGTAGATTGGAGGATTAATGGTATTTTTTTCTGTTTGTGTTTAGGGTAACTTTGTATCAGTTGGTTAACACTTGCTGATACTGAGTGTTTGAGATGCTTTATGTGTGCTTCTTTACATTTTGCTTTAATGCTGTTTATTTATTTATTTATTTATTTTTATTATTTCTTGAATGACTGGCTTATGTTATGGTTCCATGGTGCTTTACTGCTGTACAGATGGTTGTAGAGTTCTCAGGATTTAAGTGTCCAAATTTCACTGCTGTTAACAGTGTTGTGGTTTGGTGGGGAAGCTTTTGTGACTTTTTTTGCTAGTTGTTCACTTATGGGATAAGATCCGTGCGGTCATATTATAGAGGGTTCCCGCTAAAAAAGTTAAGCTTCACCAGAACTACAGAATGAAGTCTCGAGCCCTTTTGATTTGAAAGCTCATAATTCTGAACATCGCAAAGCTGTAGAGCTATCAAGACAGTTATGAACTTTGACCTGTTTAGAGCAGGAAGTTGCTAGAATGTAAAAACGCTCACTTTGGTGACTACATTGTAAGACACGAACGTCAGCCTTCAGGTGCCTAAATATGTAGCGACACATTTGAAACAGTGTTCTTTCATGAAGTTTAGAATATTTAGTAAAAGCAATGAGCAGTTTTAAAAGAAAGCGATTGTTTACTGAGTATATTCTCCAGCTTGACTTAATCCAAGCAATCGCTCAGTTAAAGGTTTTCATTATATTTTAAAGTGGTGCTTGTGGCACACTGATGCTAGCCACCTTACACCCTTATATTCACCCATGCACATTCAATTGTTTGTGAGAGTGGGGGGACAATGCTAATATTATCATCTTTTTGGAAACACATGAGAATTCACAGGGCAGACAATACTCACAGCTTGCTCAAAGGATCGGATTTCACTGTTGTGCCAAAATAAAAGTTCTGTCTGTAGATATAATGTTGTCCCCTGCTCTGCTTCAAAAAACTGAAACTTTTCTGCATATATTAGTGGACATTTAGGAAATATTTTGGTATTGATGGTTTGATTGGTATTCTCTTAATTGTGTTCTGAGTTGGTGCTTCTATTTCCCCTTAGGAGTTTGACAAGTCTGCCCTAGGTGTTGTGAATGGGGCACACAGCTATCTTTTGAGATCATAGTGTTGCACCAGTTGTGTGGTCACAGATACAAGTTAGATGAGTCCAAATCACATCCTTGTCTGGTCAGCATTTACAATTGTAAACCAAATTAAGTTCAGTGTTGATTTATTACCAATCCAGTATCTTACAAGATCATCTAGAAGGGATGATCTACTTTTTTGTACTTTATCATACAGCTAAGAGAAGAGCACAGGGTTACCACCTGTCCCACTTTGTGAGGGTCAGTCCCTCTTTGGCCAGTTGTGTCCTGCAAAAAATTGTAAAAATGGCAAATGTCCTGAGATTTTTAGGACAAAATAATTTCCTATATTTTATGTAATAGTTGCATAAAACAGTTATTCTGTATCTGAAACACCTAAATGTTATAAGAAACAGAATAAGCAACTAAAATGCTATAAGAGTAATCTTTCACTTAGGCAAAAAAGTGAAGTTCTGCTCTTTGTACTGGCCGTGGGTATGTTTTGGCCTGCAAAATCTGACGTTTGTACCAAAGATGTCCCACTTTGGACATTTGAAAAGGTGGCAACCCTAGTAGACCGTGCTTTATTGTAAGTTTCTTTAGATTTTTAGACAACTAAGGTGAGGCTCTCATATACCATCTAGTACATGTGACACTGATACGACCTTCTGTCTGCACCTGATTTTATGATGTATCATGTTTTTTTTTTTTTTTTCTAGATAGTAGATTACAGATAATTTCCAGTTCTTTTGGGAGATGGGTAATCAACTAATACAGGGGCTGCTGTGATAGTAAATTATTTTTGTCAGACTTTGGATGGACTCTTACTAACTGTGGGTAACAAAGACCCAGTACCACATACAATTCTTCTAACAAGCACACACCTAACGGTCTAACCATTTCTCATGTTGTTTTGACTGAGTGACCCAAGGGGACTTTCAAGATTTTGTGTTTCAGCATTCTCTTTACCATAAGGAAGCAATCTCACTCATTTACTGAAGACAATGTTTGGGAGAAGAAGTGGAAAATGTCAGTCAGTATTCATCTACTTACTTCCCTGTCTATAAATAACAATACATTATATAAATATAGTGCTGCACAATGCTCAGGTTTATGTATTATTTCTAATGATTTATTTCGGTCTTACTATTGTAACAGACGTTTAGCTCAGCGATTCTTTTTTGGATGACTGGGTTGCTATAACTTAATACTTGTTGCTATTGATTGTATTCTTGCTGAATTTATTACACTAATGATTATATTTCCCCTGTTTCTGATTTGTTGTTATCTTCATTGTTCTGATTTTTGGGGTTAAAAGTATAAATAAGTTGGAGTCAGATTGGGTGGTATGGCTTCTGGGATATGTGATGGGGGGTTTGATGCAGAAATGCCTAATTATTCACTTTAATTTCTACAAACATTAGGATGGCCATTCTTTAATAATTTTTCTCAGGCAGATGGTTTCTGTATTGGCAAACATGGAATCATTAATTTCATTTCATTCTAGTTTTATACATATTAAAAAAGCATTTGATTTAAATGTTAACATTATTACAGTACATGCATATTTTCAAGTTCTGTTATGTTCATGTTTGTATAAGTTATATCTTCAGGATTTAATTTAATTTATATAGGTGAAGTGGTCATCTGAACTTTATATTTTAACATATTAGTATAATATGAGTTAGAGATAATTAAGTCCTATTCAACATGTACTACTCTATTTAACTATCATAATAGATATTTTAATAGAGCTTCTTTTACTTACATCCTTAGTCAGTTTACAATTTTTCATAACATTTATTATCTTAGTTCAATCATTATTAAAGAGTACTATTGCTGTGTTGTTTATCTTTCAACACTCATACTATATTTCAATGGAGACCTTTTATACTTTATAATTATATTTCAAAACTTGATTTTTTAGGAAACTCTTTACATTTACTAGGTTGTTTGAATTAACAATATGTTTATTTACCTAGTTTATGAGAAATTATAACATTTGAACACTAGTTAAGATTTTAGATTTTATTTTATATTACTACATAAAAAGGTATTCAGTATTTAAATTCCATGTTTTATCTGAAACCAATGTTCTATTAATTTATTATGGTGGAGAGGACTTAAATGTTGTTGTTGAGAGGGTGGTAGATTCAAACAGTATTCTGTTTGAATCAATTTTTTGAACTCCATGAAGAGGAAGAAGGTGTACTCAAATTTATTTTTCCTGTATATAGTTTCTATTAGCTATCTTTTAGTGTCCGAAACATTTATTTATTTGATATACATATTAATTTTATATCATTTGGAACACAACTGGACTAAGTTTCATATAATTACAGTAAAGACATATAAATACTTGACTAATTCTAGTCATCTACAAATATATAATACTAGTAATATGAATTATTTCCACAAATGTCTACATTAAAATGCATTTCCATTAACATCAATGGTCTTAATAACAGCTGCAAAAGAGGGAATCTATATAAATATCTGAAACTGTTTAATTCTAATCTTATTCTTCTACAAGAAACACATTTACTAATGGAAGATATAGATAGACTTAATAACAAGAAGTATACAGTACTATCTAGTTCAAATCATCAATAAAAAGAGGGGAGTTGCTATATTATGGAATAACTCCCTTCCTTTCTCTAAAATATTAGATACATATAATGATAACAATGGTATGTTATGTGCGGTTATTCTTGAACTTAACAAAAAAATGAATACAATCATTAATGCTTAGTGGATTCCTGGGATAGGTACTCATACAGTTAAACAACAGCTAGAGCAAGTAATTCAATTCTCCAAAGGGAATATCATATTACCAGGAGACTTTAATGGTATAGTAAAGGAAAATGCTTTCAGGAAGAGAATGATTTAATCCCCAACTAAAAACTTAACTGAATTTGCTGAATCTTTTAATATTAAAGACATAAATGATTTGGCAGCTACAAGTTCACCTTTTTACACATATTTCTCACCAAGATTTGGCACATATTCTAGAATTGACAGAATATATATATCAAATCAATTAATTTAAAATTTAATTAAAGTTAAAGTTCATTCATGCCCACTTTCTGATCACAATGCAATAACTTTTGAACTCATTTTACATCCCAGTTGTTATCCTCAAATTAAAAGACTACCTGCATATCTTACTAATTTATCTGATTTTAGAGATTTTGTCATTTCTTAAGTTAATAATTGTATTAAATGTAATAATTCTGAAGACACATCTGTTATTTATATATGGGATGCTCTGAAAGCATACTTATATGGAAGAATAATTAATTGGTACATAAATAAGAGAAGGTTTTGGGATAAGGAACTAAAAACCCTTAAAGAAAAGATTGACAAAGTTAAATTACAAAAACAGACAAGTAAATCTAACAATATAGAATATATTAATACCCTAAACAATAAATACTTAGAAATATTAAATCATAAGACTGAGATTAGTTTAGAGAGATTTAGACACATAAACTTTTCTACTAATCCTAAATCTCTTAAGAAATAAGCAATTAAAACTAAGAAATTAAACAAATTGTATCATATTAGAGAGATTTACTCTAGTAAAAGGAAGAATATGGTAAATTATATAGAAGATATTTTAAAGGAATATAGAAATTATTTTACTGAAATTAATCAGAAACCAACTGTTATGGTTAAAACAAAATAAGGCCCCTGGTAATGATGGAATCATTCCAGAACTTTATAAATTATTTCCCAATGAATCATTTCTTATACTGAAGCAAGTTTTCTCTCAATGTCAGGATTTGTTTAATATTCCCCCTCCTGGAAATATACTCTCATTTCCCCTATCTTAAAAACAGATAATGATCCTTCTAAATGTTCTTCTTATAGGCCAATTTCTCTTTTAAATGTTGATTATAAAAATGTTATGTCCATTTATACCAGTAGACTTAGCAAATTATTCCTGGTCTAGTAGATGATGATCAGA
Source organism: Protopterus annectens (assembly GCF_019279795.1). Classification (NCBI taxonomy): domain Eukaryota; kingdom Metazoa; phylum Chordata; order Ceratodontiformes; family Protopteridae; genus Protopterus; species Protopterus annectens. Next base: position 1,293,567,716 of record NC_056729.1, on the reverse strand, counting down.
TGGGTTTTGTTGTAAACAGGAATACATTTGATAGTAATAAAAGGGTTTTAACTATTATTGACTACGCAACCAAATCTAATAAGAATTTAACCTTAATAAGTTTAGACATAAATTGTGCCTTTGATTTGGTCAACTGGGATTATTTATTTCTTACCTTAGAGGCCTACAACTTCTCTGAAAGTTTCATTAATTTAATTTCTCATTTATATAAAGGTAGTTGTGCATATATCAAGATTGGCCCATATTTATCACAAAATATTCCAATCTATAAAGGAACTAAATAAGGCTGTCCCCTTTCTCCCTTTGTTTTTTACTCTTTTAATGGAACCCTTAGCTAATTATATAAGAATGAACCCAAACATTAAAAGAATAGAATTGAATACAGAAATAACTTCCAAAGTACAACTCTTTGCCGATGACACACTTCTTATGGTTGATGGAACAAATTCAACTTCACAAGCCACTTTTGATTTTATGGAATTCTTTCAAAAAAATCGGGTTTATTTTTTAATGGTGATAAAACAAAAATTCTCTCTATAACTTCTGACACTAATCATTGGAATCAGAAATATATCAAATATTTAGTCAAATCAAAAGGCTTAAAATACTTAGGTATTATATTAATTGACAATTTGAAGGATATAATAAACTTAAATTATGCTAATTGCATTTCTTCTATTAACAATCTAATAATTGGAAATATTTTTTTTCAATGGATGAAAAACTTTCAATTATTAAAATGATTATTCTACCTAAGATACTTTATGTTGTTCAATCTATTTATTTAATGTTTTCAAAAACATTAATTTGAGAATTTAAAAGGTTGATCTTGAAATTTTTATGGCAACCAAACAAATCTAGGATATCCCTTACACATCATTTGAGAGACTGGTCCCTAGATGGTATAGGTTTTCCAGAAATAGAACTCTACATTATTTCTTCTATGATTAGGACCTTCTTACTATTATTAGATGGACATTATTCAGCTAAGTGGAAGACATTCCAGGAAATTCTCTGTTTTAATGCAAATGAGGGAACTAACTTCATTAAACTTTCAATAATAAATAATCCATTTATTTGGATATCCAAAGATTACTTTCTCTTAAATAGATTTCCTGATAACTTAACATATTATATGAAACTTTTATTTAAGGACTTCAGAAATTACATATATAAAAAATTATAAAAACTGGATATTTATTTTGTTTCCAATTGCATATACAAAGGATCTTATTACCTCTTCCATTATGACTAATATCGTTTTATTGAAAGAAAAAAAATCTTAATTTTTGGTTTCAATTCTTACAAGATGAAAAATTAAGTACATTAGAATATCTAATAATTAGTTTTGATATAAATAAATCTGAATGGTTGCAACTTCAATCTCTTAGACAATTTATGATAGATAAAATTATCTTAATCCCTAGATATTCAAGATCATCAATGCCTAATTTAATAAAATTTTTTGTATTTTCTATGCAACAAAATACAGTTTCTGAATGCAAACTCTCTTCTATATATAGAATAATTAATAAGGAATCAAAACATGTTTCAGATAATTTCTGGAACTATTTCATTTCAATTAATAAAAAGTCACATTCTGAGTTAGATAAAAAAACATTCTGGAATCACCTAAGTTTACTACATCATCCCTTAGATGGAGAATATATGCTTGGAAATTTATGAACAGAGCTTTTCTCACACCTCAGAGATTAGAACTGATTACTAAAAATAGGGTGTTGTGTTGGAGATGTAAATCAAATTCTAAACCTGACGGTTCACACATGTTTTATGATTGTATAACTCTAAGGCAATATTGGGGAAAAATCAATCATATTCTACAAACACTTTTTAATGATAAGTTTACATTGACCAAATATTTGATTTTGTTTAACACTCCAATTCCTAATTGTGTTAAGAAATTTAAATATCCTATTTTATGGACTGTTTTAACAGTTGCTAGAAAAGTAATAACCAGAAATTGGAAATCTGAACATACTCATTCTTTTGCAGAATTCAAAAATATTCTTATTGAAACGTGTAGTTTAGAAATGAAGACTATTAATACTCGATAAAGATTTATGTACTGTTTAAAACAATCTTTTATGATTTTTATCAATTCTGTTATGTTTTATCTTTCAGACACTGTTGTTAATACTTTGTTTTGTTGTAGTGTTTATTGGTTTCTGCTTAAAATGCAATTTCTTTGTGAATTTTTGTAAACATTTTGATTTGTTATAAACCTTAATAAAAACTGTTATAAAAACATATGAGGGTTAGTAATAGTCAACACATTCCAGGATTAGGTATAACAGCATGCATAGATATTCCCTTTAACCCAGACACCAGATATGGAACAGCTGCATAGCAAACAGAACACATGCATATATGGGACCACAGTGATGAGTAATACTTTATTATTCAGAGCAACTAAAACAATAAAAATGCCATACAATACCAAAGTAAACAGTACCAGTACAGGGTATCGATCTTTTATTTCTGGGCACAGTGTTCATATCTGATGGACCTGTGGGAGCAATGTCTGTTAGCACTACCTCAATGTTGCCACACAAAGTACCAGATTTCACATTAGTATTATGCCCTTACATCTCACTCTGTTACTGTACACACTCTGGTCACAGCTTGACAACATGGGGGTGTAGATGGGACATACTTGGCTTATTACTCTCATAACAGTTCGGGGAGTTGCTAGAGTGACAGGTTCGTTCTTATAGATGTGTGACAATCAGTTGTATTGCTTGTTTGCACCCTATATGTTTGGGATCATCCCACTGATTTTCCAGGGGGACAGAGTGACAGGCAGCAGATATGGGCCACTTTACTGGACATTCTGGACATATCTGTACAGTTGTGGGGTATATTTCTGTATGGAGACTACTACCACTCCCAGGATCCGAACCATGGCTGTGTGTGCTAAAAATATAACAGTTCACATCTCAGTTGCTTGTGCTATTTGGGTTTTGTTGTCTGTTATTTCACTGTTTTCTGTCTATGTCTCTCTCAGTTGTACTAAATGACCTCTGGGGATTACACCAGTCATATACAGACATTCCTACACATTTTTTATTTATGTTGCACAGTGTGGGTAACAGTGCTTAATACAACAGTACTATTAAGTGATTGCAAATCTACATTACTATATGATACCAGAGTAAACACATGCAGTCCAGCAGTTAGACTTTCATTGTCAGGCTATTATGCTTTTATTTACATACAAACTATATGAGTCTCTTCCTGACATATTCTCTGGTGTATGCTGTACTTGCCTTAAACAATAGAGGTATTATGCAGGCAATTAACTTGCTAATACTTTTAGATTTATTTCCTATGACAGTACATGCAAGAGTATTACTTACCTGCCTCGCGTTGCAACATCTCCAAGCAACATCCATGGGCCTCCTGGTTTGCAGCCTGCTCACTTGCCACTGTGAAGGACATAAGAGAAATATTTAGCAATACCTATCTATAACATACATGAGCTGGCAATTATTAAACAAGTAGTGGAGTGATACTTACACACTGCTGGGACCTCCCCTGTCCTTCTACCATCCTAGATCTACTGATCCAAGAGATCCCTCTTTCTCTGCTTCAGGTCAGCATAGTGATGCCTGACCTGCTCACCAGTTCAGGATATGCCAGTGGCACTGGTGAGGTCATGGGCGAGACAGTCCCAGGCTTCCACTTTATATTGAGAACCCTGGTACTGGCCCTGCAGCAGTATCTGCTCATGGTATTTGACAAGGAGTCCTGCCATGACTCTGGACTCCTGGATGCCCCAGCACTGCACCTGAATGTGCACACCCTCTCCCATTCCAGATATGTTGCCTGCAAGGGGAAGCTACAACCAGTTATGAGATGTATTCCCGCCTATTGGGTTTAAATATGGCCGATTTCCTACACTTTGCCATGATTGGATGGTTTTGAAAAGGCTAGGCTATGGGCAAACCTGCTTACCTAAGGTTGGCATTGTTTAAAGTGGTATACTAATTGAGTTAGCTGGCCTACACATTGCTTACACCTACTAAGCTAGCCTGTGCAATACTTAACATTGCTTAATATTTAATTTGCATTATATTTGCTTTTTGGCACTGATTTATTATTCATTACATGTTATATATATGTCTGGTATCCATGATTCATGTGTACGTACACTGTATTGGATCCTTGTGTTTATTAGGGAACTTCAACACATTATTACAATTAAACCTCACATCTGGGCTTACTGTATGTTATTGAACATATGACTGTATATAGATTTCTTTCACATGTTCAGTTTGATTTTACTATAGTGAGGATTTGTTTGGTGATACCTCAATCTTATGTACTGCTGTGATGGCTTAGTGGCTATCTCCACTGACTACAGTGTATAGGATCCTGGGTTCAAGACCTACAAAGGCTGTTGATTTTGTTTCTGGCCAGAACAGCAGCTGTTGCATACAGGAGTGATTAACACTTTAAAGCACTTGAAAGTGGGTTTGCACAGGTTTGCGCGAGGGTAAGCAATGCTAACCTCCCGTTAAATATGCTTACAGAGTTAGCTTCAATATTGCTTAGCCTGTGTGTGCATTGCTTACCCCCATGCAAACGGGCTTAAACCCACTTACTAGTGCTTACAATATGCTTACGCCTGCTTACTACTGCTTAATAGTGCTTACACTTGCTTACTAGTGCTTACTCCCGCTTACCACTGCACTAATTTAGACAGTAATGTCTAATGGTTTTTGGGAAGGTGGGGGATTTGGAAGCTGTATGGAGTTATCATTCATTGCATGTTTTACCTTCCATTTATATCCCTGATTCCTGTGTACATATACTGTATGGGGCACATGTGATTTTCTGTTGACTTTGCAACATTATAACACTGACACCTCTCATCCGCATTTAATGCAGTACTCCAGTTCACAAATATATGTTATTTAATAGGTTATGCAACTAAACATATTGATCATAAAGTGATACGGCATGGAAAATGGAATTTCCTGCAGTGGGTCTCGAACCGGGAATGATTGCTCATAAGGCAAATGCTCTGCCCACTACACTATTGCTATACTGCTTCATTTGTATATATCTTACTTTTTATCATCTTCTGCCATTTAAGCTGCATTAACCTTAGGTAAACGATGGGCAAACCCACACACCTACAGTTAAATTTAATCTGTTTCATAAAAATAAACTATCTTTATATTTTTTGTGTTAACTATTGCTCTTGTACATGTGGGGAGATGTTGCTGGGGGTTTGCGTACACCTATGAGTGGTCTTGCTCATTCTTTTAGGACTTTCTGCTGTTCTTCATTGCAGGGGTGTGTATATTCTGAGAGCTCTGCTCTCAGACATACTCCCTGCACTCTTACACGCTCAGTGTAAGATTAGAAACTGAGGCAGTGCACCTTCATTAATATGCATGGCACGCTGCCGTCCCGCTCCTAAATGGCCACTTCCATGCAGGACTAAGCTAGTCCTGTATGGAAGAATAGTAAATCCAGGGGACAGTGTACTGACTAGCTTAAGAATAAAAAATAAGGAGCTCTAAAACTGATGATATTTTACAACTTCAGGATAAACCAAACATAATAGATTTAAGGTAGAGAAGACCAAAGTTGCCCTATTCTGTTCATGCCATATCTAAGGAAGTTCTAGAGCCCCCCTATTTGAATTCATATCATCTAATGACACCAATATAGATAGTAAGTAAAGTCACATACCCTGGGAGTCATTTAGACCAAGAGCTACTTTAATCTTAAGACCCATCATAGTAAAAAATGGATTCCTTGATGTTCACCATTCTCACTGATGCAGTATCCTATGGGTTGTATCCTGCTGAGGATATAACACCCAGACAGTTTCTTAAAAATCTATCCCCTCCTACACAGTCACACTGACTGACTATAGGATGATCCCTTTTGTACGAAACTATAAAAACTGCCAGAGTGAGTAAAAATCTTTGGTACTTTCTTGCCATCTCAGGAGTTGCATCTTTGAGACTTCTCTGTAGCAACAGTCAGCCAAGCCTTCCTGACAGACTGATAAGACTGCTTTTGACACCCTTTCTGCAAATATAAATAATATTTTTTTAATATACTTAGTGTTTCATTTGTTTGTTTTGTGAAAATAGTGGTGTTTCATTTTAAGAACTCTTGTCTTTTCAGGCATGTCAGTAGACATGCCTCAATTACTGTTGTGCCTCCAGGGATTGCTTTCAAACTATTAGACTGCCTTTTAGTGCCTCAGGGCTTACCTCATGTTTATAATTCCTCTTTTGAGTGTTTCTAGACAGTTGGAAAGTATATTTTTAGGGGATAAACGGGCATTTATGTGAATGATTGCGTTTAATACTTGTTTACTTAATGTTATGTGATTTTTGCAGGGCAACCAGCATATGTAATTCTGTCTCTGTTTTACAAGGGAATTCTTGTGTGCTGCTTATGCTTATTAGTGACAACTTACCTTCCCATTGACTATTTCTGGCAAACCTTAACAATAGTGGGGCTTCTTCTCTGGATACAGCAGGGATATTTACCCCAGTCCTTCTGGTCCTTCTTCAAACATACTTTAAAAGAAATAAATAATTAAACAGGAGTCTGTGACTCCCATGCAGAGTTTTCACATGCTTCAGCTGATGGTGGATGTCTCTGAAGTGGCCATTGCTTGTTCTTCAGACCACTTACCTGTTTCCTCAAATCCCTCTGGTATAGCCTTGCCAACTACTATAGAACAGGGGTCAGACATATCATCTGCAGCTGTTCCCGTGCCGTGCTTAGGCATGCAAGAACCATCCATTTTTGGGTGTAGGAGACAATTGATCAGTACCTTCTTGAGGCACCTGGGGAAAGAGATATTTTGTTTGGATTTATATGCTGCCCCCTAACCATTCACACCTTAGGATGTGCCTAGATAAATGAAACAGTAAATTCATCACATTGAAAATAAAGAAATGGTTTCTGTCAATAAAAATATGTCATTATCTACCCAGGAGTGTTTTACAGTCAGCCAATGCTGTGTCCTATTTGTTGTCTCCTAATTCTAGTGCTCATTCTGCTACGTAAGAGAATGCATGTTATAAAGAGTTTGATGTTGACAGGGTTAACTCATCTCAGGGTTCTCTAGCCCAAGACATTGATACACTTGGTAATGAGTCTCAAGTTGTTCCCTTGGAAACTTTGTCTTTTTCTGAGACTATTTCCAGGCTAAGAGATGAATTTGCTTGAGAACAGAAATATGCTCCCCCTGCGTTGGGCAGATAATGATTTAACTGACCAAAAAGACCCTAATTCTCCATCCTTTCCTCCTATTTTACCAGTATTGGGGATGTCCTTATAGCTGCCTCTAATGGTCCTGATTCTTTCTCATTAGTTCCTAAAACAACAGATATTTATAGCATTTCACAAGCAAATAAACTTGTGCATTCTCATCTTATAGCTGACTTGGTTACTATTTCACCTATATCTCCAGCAGCAAAATCGCAACTTTCCTGGGAATAAAGATGGCAAATGGTTAGACAGACAAGGTGAGAGACATTTTTTCTAGCCTATTAGCCTTCATAATCCTGAGCTAACATGGATATGTGTAGACATTTATTTTAAAATGAACTAATAGATTAGAAAAATGTTCTGCTTCTCTGAACCTGCCTCAGGATTCTAAACATGCCTTAAAAGTGTATATGATTGTGCTGATACTGTTTTCAGGGCTTCTATTATCGTTTTAAGGATATAAGTAACAAAAACCTTTCAAAAGACCTAAAGTCTGAAATTCTGAGTTCACCTTACAATACAAGTTTTTATTGGGTCTGCTGCTATATAAGTTCTCAAAAATTGGGGTGAGAGAGGTAAATTAATGCAGAGGAGTTTCTAGGATTTTTTAGATCCCCAGATTCTAGTCTTCCCAAACTCTTTTCAAAGGACAGATAAAACAGATAATGCAGACTGATAACAGGCAGACTCACAAGAGGAAATAGCAGGAGGGTAACAACCACAAAACCCCCAAAAAAGAAGTTTCCTAAAAAAGGGTTGGACACTAACTCCAAAATGGCTATGCCAAAGAGCTGATCCTCTTTCCCCATTCCTGCCCATCACCATCTCCCTTCTGCTTTCTCAGTATTGACCCTCAGTGCTTCAGCTTGGAATCAGCTCATTTCAGTCAAATGGGTTTTGAAAGTGATTCAAGAATGTTACAGTTGGACAGATTCTTCTCATCCTTTCTGGGGGGATTCTCCCTCACCCAGCAACCAAACAGAGTTGTTTCCTCAGGTGCTAGAACATGTTAGAATTAGGTGTCATAGAACACGTTCCTGCAAATTACAAAGGGGCTTGTATCCCAGAATGTTTCTGGTTCCGAAAAAGGATCACATATGGAGACAAATATTGGATCTCTCCTTCATCATGTGAAGATTACAAAATTCAAGATATTGGCTCCCGGCCAGTGTTAACACTTCTCCCAGACCATTGTGTTATAGTAACCTTACATCTCAAGGATGCTTGCCATCACATTCCAATGGGATACAAATTCACAAGATTCTGAAGGGTTTATGTATCTGGGTCACATTATCAATTTTCTGCATTACCCTTTGTACTGTCCTGCACCAAGCATATTTACAAAGTGTCCAGCTCCTGTGGTGGCTCACTACAGACTGCAGGGTATCCACATTCTTCTTTATTTAGATGACTTGCTGATTTGTGTAGAGTCTTTGCCCAGATGCCAAGAGTCCTTAAAGGTTTCATCCCTCTTAAACCATCTGGAGTTTAAGATAAACATACAGAAATCTTTCCTGACTCGGAAAAACAAAATTGTGTTTTTAGGGTGCCTTATAGACACTCAAATGCAAAAAGCATTTTTACCTCAAGACATAGTATAAAATTATAAGGAAGAATTCCTAAACTTTACTTGTCTGACTCAAGCTTCAGTAAGAGAATTCTTCAGTATTCTAGGTGTTATGGCTTTTATGATCCCAGTGATACAACAGGACAGGCTATACATAAGAAAGATTCAGTGATTCCTAAAAACATGTGGACCCAGCATCTTTACCCCCAGATAGTGAAATACCAGTGCTAGGCTTTGTAAATGCAGAACAACAGTGGTGGAGGGATAGATGGCTCTCTTTCTTCCTACCCCAACACAATGGTCTTGATAGACTCTTCAGATTTTGCTTGGGGTACAGTTTCTGGGGGTGTTAAAGTGCAAACTCTGTGGGACAATTCTAAAAGATAAAAGGACATAAATGTTAAAGAAATGCTGTCTGTGATTCAAGCTATATAAGCTGTACATAATCTTTGTCAACTAGGACTGAAAACACCACTGTGATATGCTATGTAAATAAACAAACAAGGGGGGTACCAAGTTATACCAGTTGTGCTAGCTGGCAGTGATGGCTTGGGAGTTAACTCATCAACACCCCCTAACTCTTCAGGCCTGTTACATACTATCAGAGCAAAACATAGTGGCAGACAAGTTCAGCAGATCCTAGACAGAACCTCACAAGAAGAAAATCAGTCAGAGGCATTCCGGAAATTGATCCAGATGTGGGGAGCACCTCAATTAGATCTGTTCATCTCCTTTCAGTACAGACAACTAGACAAATTCTATTCCAGAATCCTTGCAATCAAGCTTGGATAACAATGCTCTCTCATTCCCCTGGTCAGGGATATTTTTATATGCTTTCCCACCCTTTCCACTAATTTTCAAAGTACTTCTGAAGATTCAGAAAGATTTTCCAAAATCACTGTGGTGTCTGCCTTTTGGCCCAGGCAAAATTGGTTCTCCCTTCTTTGGGAATTGGCTAAGGGCGGTTACCACAAGGTTCCTCACAGACTGGCTCTACTCAAATAGGAGAAGGGGAGTTTGATGCATCCTGACATCTAGCAATGGCAATTGATTGCCTGGAAGATTCAGTTTTGATTCTGTTTAGGCACCTTTTTCATTAGGACATGCAACAGGTACTACCAGAAAGCCATATGTTGGCAAATGGAAAAGATTTTCTAGTTGTTGCCTAGGTAATGATGGCTCCCAGGGTCCCATCAGGAACTTTGCTCCTTAATGCTTAAATATTTGTGTGAGTTGCTATCTTCTGGCCTTTCATATGCTTCATTCAAAGTGCATCTAGTAGCTATTTCAGCTTATCTGTCAATGGATCCCCGACTTTTTTCCATATTTGTGTTCAAACAGTATATGAAAGTGATGTTACATATGAGACCACCTCACTAATAAAGTACCTCCATCTTGGAATCTCAGTTTTGTGCTTGAGAAACTGACTTTCTCATCCTTTGAATCTGCCTCTGTGATTTGAGATTCATTACTTGTAAAACTGTTCTACCTGTTGGCTTCACATCTGCAAGGTGAATATCTGCGTTACAAGTTTTCATAGTTGGGGAAACACTATAGATAGGGTCACTCTGTGAACTAACTCCATATTCACACCTATAGTTGTCTCAGAGTTCACTTTGAATCAAGCCATCAATCTCCCAGTTTTCTATCCAGATCTAAAAAACAATGGGGAACAGATTTTTCATACTTTAAATATGCAAAGGCATCTCAGGTACTACCTTGACAGAACCAAGTCCTTCAGGAAGGCTGAACATGTCTACACACACTGTCTCTAGATGGTTGCCCTTTGCTATTGTGTTTGTTAATCCCACCATAGTAAAAACAATTCCAGGCAGAGTTAGGGTCCATTTTACCATGCACTTAGCTTTTTCAATTGCATATGGGAAAGGGGTGGACTTGAGAAGCATTCCAGAGGTAGAAGCTTGGTCCTCTATCCATGAATTTTCTAAGCACCAGAAACTGGGTTTGTTCTCTAGATCCAGAGTAGGATTTGAAGGGACACTCCTCCATGGGCTCATGGAAACTTATACTTCGTCCTGCCAGGTTTGGTTGAACTTTGATATTCTAGCTATAGGCTACTGCATCAGTGAGAATGATGAATGTAGTATAGTTATATAAGTTTCACATACCTATGATAGTGGATAATGGTGGATGTTTGAATTTTTCACTACTGCAGTAGCTGCACTCCCCCATCACCCCCTTGTTGCATATAGTTGGTGTGGGTTGCAACTTTTATTGTTGAGGTTGTTATTACTGTTCTGCCTAGTTTTATCCTTGGCTACAATTGTTGAGGTTGTTATTACTGTTCTGAATATTTTTTTCCTTGGCTACTATAGTTATGGTTAGTTCAGGATAAGTTCCCCTTTTTCTCTTCTGGGCCAAGAAAACACTGAAAACCTGCAGTCAGTCTGGCTTTTATAGTGCCCTGTAAAAGGAGATTAGCCAATAGGCAACCAGAGTGACTGTGTGGGAGGGGATTAGAGATTTGGGAAGGTAGATGGGTGCTGTATCCTCTGCAGGATCCAACCCATGGACTACTGAATGTTGGGAGTTGGCATAATAGTTAAGGTGTTTACCTCACAGTAAAGAGGTACACGGTTTGATTCTCATTAAGGTGATACTGGCAAGGCTTAAAATGATCCACAGGGTCAGCTAGCTTAGTAGTTACCCGTAGGGTGTGGAAGGGTGGCATAATGCTTAAGGTGTTTACTTTACAGACAGATGGTGCAGGGTTTGATTCTCACATGGGGTAATTGGCTAGGCTTAAAATAACCAACAAAAGCAGTTAGCCTAGTACTAATCTGTAAACATATGAACCTAAGAAGTTAAGGGAGAAGGTAAGTAGCAAAGAATCTGAACATATACTGTTATGGGTAAATGCAACTTGCACAACTGTACTTCTCATATAAATATCTGTGTAATGCTAGCAACCTTCTTAGCATGAAATGTTCCACACCTGTCTTGCTGTGCTGTTTCCTGGCTTTTTTAAAATTTCTGTGACTTATGATGAGTTATTTGAGGTTACACAATTGTTGCTTGACATATTGCTTGACATATGTAAAGCTGTTTCTGATACAGTCACTAAGAAACATGCTTGCAGATCTACTGCAAATATTGGCCTCAAAACACTGTGTTTGCTGAATCCAGTGCTGCTGTATAAGCACTTCTGTGATGTTCACACTCTGGGCCAGTAATCAAGGAACCTGAATCCACACCACTGGCATTGGAGAGGGATGTTCACTTGGAACAAAAATGGATGCACCCAGTATTTCCAAGTGCAGCTCTCTGCATCAAGCACAATTTCCTTAAGAGCAAACAGGGAACATACTCAGGTCCAGGGTCTGTGTGTCTCTATCTGTCTCCATCCAGGTCCGCAGTAAGAATCCACACTGGTATAGCTATAGAGCTGAGACCTCAGCTGAGTGTCCAAGCCAAGTTCTCCACCACTCTCTCTGTGAAACCAGTGCTTTGTGCCACTGCTCCAAGCGGCTGACGCACATACACACACACACACACACACACACACACACACACACACACACACACACACCTGGGAAAGACTGGCACAGATTTACTAGCTATGCCCCCTCCTGCCCAGACTATAAGGTAGATGCACTGCCACTAGCCACTCCAAAGCCAACAACTCTAAGGTTCTTGCAAAGGTACCCAATTATACTGAGTGAAATTAATATTAATACAAATAGTGATGTGAACCAAACAGCAAGGCTTTCAGGAGTAGCCACAGTGCAACTGAATAAATATAAGCACTCTCAAAGGTTAAAATATTCTCTAAAGGACCAACCACAATGAAAGTTTAAATATATGTAATAATAATTAATAAAAGAACATGAAACTATGAAATATCTATTTACAATAAAGACCAGAGTTTCGATCACAAGAAATATTAAAAGTAACACATGTGGACAGATTCACAAAGTTACAGAAAAATAGTACTTAACTGATCTCACTATACTTTCCTGACTGATCTAAAGAATTATTATTCCATGGTTACTTACTAGAGCAAGGCAAGATGAAGTAGGTGAGGGGTCTTTCCTTGTCAGGTTAAACCATTATTTTAGTGATGGATTACAGAATGACATCACACACATCTGATCATCTGAATTCTGGTTCCCATGCACCCCCCCCCCAGTTGCTAGAAACTGCCAGGATTTAGCACATATGTGTCAATAATGCACACACATATAGCTTGCTAAGATCTTATGCAACTTCTGGAAGTCATAATACCGTTTCAAACCACCACCTTTCCAGAGTAGCAATTAGTTCACCCCAAAGAATATACAAATAGTTTTCTAGTACAGATGTTTTGTCTCTGGCTGCATTGAGAACTGTAAGCTACAATCTTTATGACCTAAGCCTATTTTCAAAGTTAGCTGAGCTGGACAGTGATTAACCTCTTCTCGTCCAGTTATCCCTCTGTTAAAACATATACATTTAATTCAGTTACAGTAATATATGTGTATATTTCTTTTTCTGTCCAGCAAGCATACGTTTGGAACATGTTTAACACAAGCAGCTTTACAAATACATTTTTCAACACAAGCATCTGTACAAATCAGTTTGACATACAAATAACATATAATTCTTTATAAAATTCCAGTTAGCTGTGCTTGCATATGTTACACATCCACTGCCCTACTTCTCTTGGCATAGCTGGAAATACCTCACATTGTCACAACTTCATTTAAATTAGATTGTCAACTTTCTTACCTGACATCTCATTTAAAATGCATCATCATGCTATGTGTCAGGCCATGATAATGAATGCCTTATTACTTTACTACAGTATTAAGTCTCTCTTGTTTAATCCATCCATCCATCCTCAACTCCTTTTCACATTTTTGTACATGGGGTCGGGGTGTCACTTCAACAGTGACAATCATCTTCAGCCAAGGTTTACACCACTGGGTAGCTAGCCCTGCCACGGTAATTCATCTGTACCGCTCACTCACACACACACAATCACTCCTAAGGCCAATTTAGAGTGTCCAATCCACCTGCTGCATGTCTTTGGAGTGTGGGAGAAAACCAGAGCACCTGGTGGAAACCCAAATGACTGCAGTGAGAACATGCAGACTCCACACAGAAGGCACAATAGCCAAGAAACAAACCAGAGAACCCCTTGCTGTGAGGCAACAATGCTAACTGATGCACCAACCCGGCCACCTGCCAAACATTAAACTATTCTACCACTTTTTCTGGAACTTGCACTAACAGGAAGTTATTAAAAGCAGCAGTTTCGCTGTTTTGATTATCATCATCATTATCACCATCAACCACCTTTTTCCTATTTTTCTACATGGGTTTGAGGTGTCCTGTCAAATGTCACCATCTTTCTCACTTCAGTATCACTCATGTCTGACTGTCTCAAGTTTTCTGTCAACCAATCCCTCCATTTCTTTGCTGGAGGCACTGTTTTCCTCATGTTCTTCCTATATGTCCAAGATCTTCTTCACCCAAGTGTCTTATTCTTTTCTGCACATGTAACTGAACCACCATACTCTGTTCTCTTTGATCTTTTCTGCAATTGGAGCTACTTGGGCTTTTACTCTGATATCCACACTTGTTTATTTGTCTCACAGTGTGCATACCTCAGCTCATCTTGGGCACTTCATCTCCATCACCTCTAACTTTCTTAACTGCTCTGCTTCACTGACCAGATTTCTATACCATGCAGCATTACTGGTCTCACCATTGCTTTGTACACCTTATTTCTCAGCTTCTTTGGCATTTTTCTGTTGTACACTACCCCTGACACTCTGTGCCAGTTAGCTGCATCTCCTCTGACTCTAGCTTGGAGCCCCTCTTTCAGACTTTCCCCCTCCTCAACCACTGTTCCAAAATACTTGAAGCTTTTAACGTGTTCCACTGTTTTCCCTTCTATCTCAATTCTCATCTTCTTCTGGTTCCCCATTTATTGCCGTTGTTGCTGTCATGTCTTTATTTAGTTTCATCTTATGTGCCTTCAGTTTTATATTCCATTTCCTTATCATTTGCTGAAATTCTTATTTAGAGTCTGCCTGTAATGGCACAGCATCTGCATGCAACAACTTTGTTGATCTGTCCCCTCCAACCTCTTTGCTAATATAGTCCACCACCAGTATGAACAGCAGTAGGTTCAGAGCTCAGCCCTGATTCACACCCACTACTTCTGGAAATGCCTCTGTGAGTCTGACCTCCTTGCACTTAGGTTCATAGGTTGGTACTGGGCTATCTGCCTGAAGGCATATATTAACCCAGCCACGTTGTGCAGTATTCACCTCCCCTTTAGTAGTTCCCTAGACCCTTGTACTAGCAGCTAGTACCCTTGGCCCCTATCTAGTAGTGCTGTTGGTGTGATCCCCGGTGTGGACTTTCTGTTACCCATCCACTCATCAAGGTTCCTCTTGAAGAGTGATAGTGAGAGACTCTGTCTTATGTAGATCGGGACCCTGTTCCATAGTAAGGGAAGTCTCTGCGAAGGGAATCTATCCCTCCAGCATGTTCTATTCATTGCTGTGTTGAGGTTTATATCCCTAGAGCGTGTAGCTCGAGTAGATTTGGTTTTGCTAAGATGGAGCATGTTCAACAATTCTGGGTTGGACATGGCTCTGTACGTTAGACAGAGATCGCCTCTGAGAAGGCGGTATGCAACAGAGAACAGTTTTAGCTTTTTCAATCGTGCTGCATAGGGCAACTGTTTGAGGCCAGTAATCCTCTTGGTTAGGTACCTCTGTGGTCTCTTCAGCTGCTGGAGATGTCTAGCCAGGTACATTCCAATTGGTGCATTGTACTCAATAATGGGTCTGATGAGGGAAGAGTAGAGGGGCACTATTACATCCTTAGATCTTGAGTCATTTGTTCCATGTACATAGCCTGCACCAATTTAAACAATATTTCATAGACTTTTTGTGCAAAGCCTGCATTATTACTACAAATATTTCTTAGACTTTGAACCATCACAGGACTGTCCAGATCAGATGCTAGGAGCTTTTTCCTTCCAGTGATATCCCTACAGTAGTTCATGCCCATATATCTTCTAGCCTGACTACTGTAATAATTGTTTTCCTGACTCCAATATTGCACACCTTGAATTGGTGCAAAATTCCACTACTCGATTGCTTGCTGGAACTCCAAAACATTACCACATTACACCTACTCTTAAGAATTGACACTACACCCCCCCCACACACACACACATACACATTAAAAACAGCATTACCTGTAAAAGTCTCATTTTGATATACCTTTCCCTTCACAACCTTGGTCCACCTTATCTACAGGATCTCCTGAGGGGGCTATGATCACTCACGTACCCTGCATTCCAGCTCCCTCAACTTCAACTTTCTGGCTATTAAACCATGCAACCTTGATTCCATTCATTTTGTTACCAAGGTTCTACTTTTACCTGGTTGATTGTGTGTCATACACACCTTGGCTTGTTTTAAAAGTGTTTTAAAATTGTACATTTGCAATCTTGATTATATTTGTTTAATGTTTTACTGTTTGTATCTTTGCCTGTTTGTAATTTTTGGACAGTGCTGAAGCAGTTAAATAAAATTCAACTTTACCTTGTCATATGCTTTCTCCAAATCTAAGAAAGTCCAGTTGAACTGTTTTCTCATCTCTAGCTTCTCCTCAATTATTTGACTCACTGTAAAACATTGGGTTGGCTGCGTTGAATCCTGATCTGAATGTGAAATGCCCATCTCCCATCTTAGTTTCTACTGCTCTGTGTATTCGCTTATCAGTCACCTTCTGCAGGACTTTCATGCAGTATGACAGGAGTTTGACACATCTATACTGCCCACAGCTATG
The DNA here is from genome assembly GCF_019279795.1 of Protopterus annectens. NCBI lineage: Eukaryota > Metazoa > Chordata > Ceratodontiformes > Protopteridae > Protopterus > Protopterus annectens. The sequence goes on along the minus strand of NC_056729.1, from coordinate 1,293,551,065 downwards.
AGTATCTCCATTGTTCTTCTACACTGGTGGCTCCCTTTTGAAATGTCAGCATTCTTCATTACGAGACAGAATGAAAAAAAGATTGAAACTCCAAGAGAAGAGCGAATGTCAAATATTTCTTATCTTTTTTAAATTTCTTTTTTACAAGGGGGCAAGACCCCCCCAAAAAACTTATATGTAGCAAATCTGAGTTCACTGTATCTTGGAAAAAAAGGGACTATTGTGAGAAATGGCCATCTTGGACTTGGTATACGTAAATCCATTTTTTCAAAATTCAGTCTCCATATTTCAGGACTCGTTCTAGTAGGTCCTGACATTTCAAATGATTACCTACACTGGCACTAGAATGCTTATTCTTCAGTCATCTGGGATATGCCTTTCTCTCCATAATATTATGTGACATTTCTCCTTTTACTCACTTAACATCTTATTCAATAGTCTGTTGTAACCTCATCTGAGCCTGCTGCTTTCCTTGACTTCATATTTCTTAGTGCTGGTCTTACTTTTTCTAGGTTGGGCTCCTCTTCTTTTCTTGCAGGCTGTCTCATGGGCAGCACAGCTTTTGTGGGGTTTTCTTCATTCAGAAGCTGTCATGAGCAGTACAGCTTCTGTGGAGTTTTCGTCATTCAGAAGCTGCTAGAAGTATTCTTTCTATCTGCCTTTGATGTCTTGTGAACTGGTGAGCAGTTTGTTGCTGGCATCCCTTATGACAGGTGTCTTAAGACTATTTTCTTTATCTTTTTGTCTTTGCCTTGCAATGTGGTAGAATGTCTTTGCCATCTACTGAGCTACTTTCCAGAAAAAGGTAGAATGCCTCTGATATCTTGCTATTTGCTGTTACAACTGCTCTCTTAGACTCTTTGTTAGGCAAACGGTAATGCTTCTTAGCGTGTTCCATCTTTTCTATCTCCTTCTTTTTCCTGCACTCCTTCCTCCTTTTGATGTCTTCCTCGGCTTCTGCTTTCTGTATGTACCTTTTTGTCTTGCCTGGCTCAGCCTCATGTCTGTTTTATACTCCTCACACATACTGTTTTGAAGCACTGCCACCTCCACCTATTTCCTTTTCTTCCTGAGGTGCTAAAGAGCTGAGTGTTTCCTTCAACACTTGTGCTTTCTCTCCAGTCAAGTTCCAGGTCTTTAGCCTAGTCTTTGCTGACCCTGCAACCATCTCTGATGACTGCTTGCAGCTGATTGAGGAAACCAGTGGTTTATGCTGTGTGTGGAATGTTTCAATGGGGATGACTTTGCAATCACTGATTCTGGCCTAATACTTTTTCCTTACTAAGAGAAAGACTAATTGAGTTGCATGCACTCAATTTAATGCAACTGAGCTTCTTCAGAAAAATTGCCTCACACACTCCATTAATTTAAATATAACATGTCACTACATCACGACTCAAACCTTAATTAGTCAGTATAAAAATATAAATATAATTATATATGATAAATATCTATGTTTTGTTGTATAAAAAAACATTTCAATAATGATAATTTCAAACGAAATTGTAAAAATAATAAAAATAATAATAATAATTATCTAAGCTTTGCTAGTAACAAAAAAAAACTTGATACTGATAGTGCCATGAAGGCCAGGTGTTTGATCAGCTATCAAAGATATTTGCCATAAACTTTCATGACATTCAAGTAATGTCTTATAATCCCCTGTAAATAAATCAGAATTGACTCTCCCTAACACAAAGAAGGAAAACTTCTTAAAGGAGGGACACATACTAGCATGAACCGCCAAAGCATTGGTGATGTCTTTCTTTTTTATAGCCAAACAATGTTCATAGATCCCAAGATGGCTGTACTTTTTGGTATACCAAAGGTACACAAAGATCGTATCAACCCCCCTTTCAGACCTGTAGTGTCTCCTGCTTACTCTAAGACTGAGCCTATTTCTATTTGGCTGGACAGTTTACTTAATCCAGTAGTACAAGAGTCTAAATTTTACCTGCGTGACTCTTGGCACTTATTGGAATTACTTAGTGAAGTTGAGACTTTTGGTGATTTTTGTTTTTCTATTCTTGATGTCACTTCATTGTATACCAGCATCAATCAAGAAATTGGGTTAGAATACCTAAGGGAGTATTTAACGCACTATATGTCTTTTAGAAATAACATCATTAGTACAGTTTGTATTTTGATGGAATTGATTCTAACCAACAATTTTTTTCAAATTTGGTAACAGTTTTTTTTCAACAGATATCTGGAGCTGCAATGGGGTCAAGGGTAGCCCCTTCATTTGCTAATTTAGTTATGGCCAATTGGGAATTGAAACAACTATACATTCCCCCTTATTTGGACAACATTCTGCTTTACAGACATTACATTGATGATTTGATCTTTCTTTGGAAGGGGGATCGGGCTAGTTTCTTGGCTTTAGTTGAGCACCTAAATCATACCACAGTTTTTTTAAGATTTACAGCTGGAGATTTTGGCAAGTCCATTGATTTTTTGGACGTACACTTGACATATGATATTCCATCCCAATGTTTTGTAAGTCACATTTTTAGAAAGACCACCTTTGTAAGTCAATATTTACACAAAGAAAGTCTGCATCCCAGTCACATGAAAAGTGGGGTTGTTAAAGGCCAGTTCATACGCCTTAGCAGGTTGACCAGTGAACAATCAGTTTTTGCCACTGAAGTACAGAAACTCATGCAGTTTTTTCTACAAAGAGGCTATGATTCAAGTTGGCTTATTAAAATAGTTAAGGAAGTTTTAGGGCTCAGAGACACTTCAGCTTGTCCTATTTTGAAAATTAGAGACAGAGAGAGGAACACTGAGTTGACTGATCCACACAGAAATGTTAATAATTTTCCCTTGCCTTTCCTATTCCTATTTGTAATCAGATGGCACATATTAAAATTATTATTTTGGATTATTGGAAAGTTATGATGGGGAATACAGAATTAGTCAAAATTGTGGGGGACAAACCACTCTTTACTTACAAAAAGAGTATCAACATCAAGTCACTATTAGAAAACAACAAAAGTGTGGTTTCAGTCACAAGATCCAATATTTTAGGTAGTTTTTCTTGTGGATGATTTAAACAATGTAGGTTCATTAGTAATGTTTCCTGTATTGAATTCAAACACATTGGAACATCTTTTGGGCTAGAGACCAATATACCTGTCACACCACAAATGTTGTTTATTGTGCCAAATGTGACTCTTGTGACTGTTTTTATATCGGCAAGACTATTAGAGCCCTTAACAAAAGGATCTACGAGCATTGTTTGGCTATAAAAAAGAAAGACATCACCAATGCTTTGGCAGTTCATGCTAGTATTTGTCTTTCCTTTAAGAAGTTTTCCTTCTTTGTGTTAGGGAGAGTCAATTCTGATTTATTTACAGGGGATTATAAGACATTACTTGAATGTCGTGAAAGTTTATGGCAAATATCTTTGATAACTGATCAAACACCTGGCCTTAATGGCAATATCAATATCAAGTGTTTTTTGTTACTAGCAAAGCTTAGATAATAATTATTATTATTTTTATTATTTTTACAATTTCCTTTGAAATTATCATTATTGAAATTGTTTTATACAACAAAACATAGATATTTATGAGTATAAATTCATATATAATTATATTTATATTTTTATACTGACTAATTAAGGTTTGAATCATGTGATGTAGTGACACATTATATTTAAATGAATGGAGTGTGTGAGGCAATTTTGCTGAAGAAGCTCAGTTGCATTAAAGTGAGTTAAAGCGCTAAGCTGCCATCTCGTGATTGATTTTATCATCTAATTGAGTTGCATGTTGGCCACTGTTGCATGTGATCTTGTGATCTGTCTTGATGAACCACATGTTAGCCAACAATCAATATCAGCTCAACAGACAGAAGTTTAGAATGGTCTCTTCTTCTTTATTTCTGTTACTCCACCGAAATAGACTCTGGCATTCCTCATACGCTGTGCTGTCTGTTATGATATGTGCATTCATGTCCCCATTATTAACACCAACTGATGTTGTTCTGATTTATCTAGTAGGTCCAGCAACTGCTGCCTGAATGCACTCTTTTTCTTGCTTTTACAGCTCTGCCATGTTGTGTTGTCTCTATCCTTTGGTGCAGCTACATTTTTAGTATCAGTGACTCAACAGGTAGCACTCATGTCTTCGTTGCCACAAGACCTGAAGACTGTGGGTTCTAGTCTGAATAGCGATCTATTTTACACTCAAATTGGATTGCTGGAATCTGATTGCCATGAGTATCTTACTAATTCTGATGATATACCTTACTGCCTTCTGAAGCTTCTCTTTCACAACAATTCCCATACTAATTCTACCCTGTCTTACTCCAGAGTAGCAGACTCAGGATCCCATGACAAGTGGTTTGTTTGCAATGCCCTTCCATCTTGTTAGATACAGATGATATCCAACTTCCTCCTTACCATAGTTTCATCAACTTCCAAGCTGCATCCTGTCAGTGAACCTATACTGAGTGTAGCAATCCTTAGTTAATGTTTCACTGGTTAGTTGGTCAACAGGCTATCCCAGGTAACTCAAGCTGGGCAACTGGACACCAGCTAGTTAGTAGCTTACTGACACAGGGATTTATGGTGGCACACTGGCCAATAGGTGCACATAGACCCCTCGCACCATTACTAAGGGCCCCTGGTCAGAGTTGACAGTCCACTTATCAGTGATAAATGCCCATGCCCATTAGTCAACATCACCAAATCATCTGGAGCCAATTTTTATATCATTAAGTGGCTAATGCTGACCCTGATATGATGCACAGTTGATGTTCAATGTTGTTGGTATGTACAGCCCTTGCCCAAATAGGCACCATCTAGTGTCTGTGCTGCTGCCCACAAACTCGATTCTTCAGTGAATCTTGAGGTGGAAATCTCACAGAGTCACAAGGAGACCATACAAACTCCACACAGACATTTACCAGGGGTCAGCCTCAAACCTTATACCTTGTGCATGGGAGGTGAAGACCTTATTCATTACACTTTGTCTGTGCTGTTTGATATCTCTAGAAATGTGGACGTTTTGTTGTCTCTTTGCTTTGGGGCAGCTAGATTTGTACCATCAGTGACTCAACAGGTAGCACTCATGTCTTCAATGCCACAAGACCTAAAGGCTGTGGGTTCAATTCTGTCTCTGTATAACTGAATTTCTGACATTGCAATATAGCATTAGGAGAATACTGCATGCCTGAGTATGGTATCTAGCCTTTAGATAAACAAAGGTCCCTATCTGCTTAAATAGCTGGTAGATCAGGCGGATATGAAAGATCTCATGACACCTATCAAAAAGAGTAACATAAAAAACATTACAGATTTACAAAATGTGCATATTTTCGTGAACATATATACACATTTTATTTTTTGACTATACTGTTCCATAACTGACCCACACTCCTTCCAGAATGATAATCTGATTTTTCACAATATATATGCCAAAATCCATTACTCATTAAACAAAATGTCATTGATTCTCTTCAATCAATCTTGAACTAAATGTTATAGCATATTTTTGCATCTGTAAGAATTTATGTTTTATAGCATATCCTTGTATCTGTAAAAATCTTTTATTCATTTATTATGTGATCATATTAATCTGGGCAGTGCCTGCAAAATGCCTATTGCGATCAGTATACTACCCAAGTAAACAAATGTAAATAAATAATAAATATTTTTTCATTCCAAATAACCCATATTACATAAAATAAATTCTTATCTACCCATCTCACATATGTCTTCTTATTCTTATATCCATACTTACTTATATTCATACCTATATTGTTTATGTCATTAATAATCCAAAAATATTTTTTCATACTTTTTCCAGAAATTCACCAGTCTTTCACATTTCCAAAAAACAAAAAAAAAATGCTCTGTTGTCTTTTCCTCCCTACAAAATAAACACATTCTTTCAGCTTTCTTTTCATATGTCATATTCCTTATTACTGGTAACTTATTTATTACCAGTCCCACAGGAAATCTGAGCACTCTACTATCTTGGTACACCACTTTTCCATACTTTAATTGCTTTAATCACTTCTTCTAGTAAATTTTCCCATGGATTTAAATAATACTGTTTCATCACATTATTGTACAATGTCCTTATACCTTTCTCTATATCACCAGTTTGTATTTTCCATGTTAATATTTGTTCTTGATAATTTTTAATTTCTTCATTTACATATTATTTTTCTCTTTTTCGTATTCTCACCATCTCCTAGATTTTTTATGCTTATATTTAAACATTCTTCTTCTTAAGGTGCAGTGGTGCAGCGGTTACTGTTGTCACCTCACAAGAGGTTCTCTGGTTTGATTCTCAGCTGGGGTGCCTTCAGTGCAGAGTCTGCATGTCATTCTTGTATTCGTGTGGGTTTCCTCTAGGTGCTCTGGTTTCCTTCCACATTCCAAAGATAGGAGTATGGAGCATTTCTTCCTGGGCCTCTGCTGGAAATGGGCTCTGTTTCAGTTGGACTTTCCTGGTAAATAAATTCTCATTCTTTTCTTTTACCCACTTTAATATGGTGTGCAAGGTTAAAGAAGCAGAATAAACAACTGGTTTATGGAACCCCAATTTTCCTTAATCTTCATTCATGCACAACATATCTCTTTTTACTGGGTTTCATCTTCAACCCCATATGAGAGGAAGGAAAGCACCAATTACACAATTTTCTTTTTATATTTATCTGGGATTATATAAACATTTGACATATAAGCAATTTTTTCAATGAATATCAAATTCACCAGATAAAAATATTTTTCATGGGTTCATAGGTTTACAGGAGATTAGCAGGCCAGTGACTTAAGAGCCCTTATAAGCCTAGCAATCTAACCTAATTTTAACCAATATATGGCCCCTAGGGGCAAGAGGATGGCAGGAGTCTGTACTATGCCTTGAGTATCTTACATATTGCCCCTGTCCATAAGTAACATAGGCACTACCCTAGGTGTGAATTTGTGATTCCTCATTCATTGATCCAAAGTGTATTTTAAGATGCCAGGGAAGGCCTCTGCTTAACATGAATAGCAAGACTGTACCAAAGAAGGGACAATCTCTGAGACACATATCTGTCTCTCCAGCATGTTTTGTTTGAGTCGCTGACTAAGTTTAAATCCCTAGATCATGTGATTCTTGTGCTATTTGACTTGTGGATGTGTAGTAGCTCTATCAGGGTTAGATTTGTAAGTGCCTTGTAGGTCAGGCATAGGTCACCCTTTAACAGTCAGTATTAGACAAAGTAAAGGGATAAAGCTTTTAGTCTGTCCGCATAGTTCATGTTGTTTACGCCCTATATTTTCTTAGTGCATAACTCCTGCAGTCACTCCAGCTACTGTAAGTGCCTAGTCAAGTACATGCCAAATGGCACATTTTACTTGATTATTGGTCTAATGAGGGCTGAGTACAGTGGGACTACAATTACCTTGGATCTGGATGCCATACCTTTACTTATAAGTTGTGCCACATAGAAGGACTTCCTCACCACTGCGGACACATAGCAGTCAAATTTCAGGTTATTATCTATCTGTGTAACTAGATCTCTCACCTCTGAGTCTACTCTTAAGGGTGTGATATTGATGTTGTAATTTTCAGGGATATTTGACTTTCCAAAGGGTATGATAATGCATTTTTCTGCATTTAGTTTTAGGCCATGGTTCTGGCACCCATCATTTGCCTGATCTAGACCCTCCTGAAGGATACCTACATCACTGGAAAATTCCGTGATTGCCCCCACCTTGTAGTCGTCAGCAAGCATTATCATCACAAGGCCTCACACATTACCCTTGACTTCACTGAAGAATATTCTGAAGAGGAATGGAACTAGAACTGAGCCCTGTTGCATATGGGTCTATGTTCAGCTACTGAATTATAAAAAACACAAACTGCTAAATATGAAAAGGAGAACAGCAAACTGGAAATTTATCGAAGACTGACAACTTCGAAAAGAAATTCATTGAATGGCCATAGTCAGCCAACAACCAGGAAGTAACACAATGCATAAGGTAAGTCAAGGGAAACTTTTTATATTTGCCCAATCCTCACTGTAGTGTGATCTTGGAGTTGGCATATATAGTTGGGAGGTGTGGGGGTGCAGTCCCCCACCTTGATTGGTTGTGTGTGCGATATTGGCTGACTATGGCCATCAAATGTATTTTATTTTGAAGTTTCGGTATTCAATAGTTTTCCAATTCGTGATTTCCTTTCGATATTTTGCGGTTTGCATTTTTTTAGAATTCAGAAGCGGAACATAGACCCGTTGCATACCACTAGTAACTGGCTTCTTGCCTGATCTAGATTCACCCACTTTAAACTACATGTATCATGTTGATGAGCCAACTGGCTATCCATCTCATGATATAAGGATTTATGCCTAGTTTTGTGAGTTTATTTATAATACCCGAGTTAGAATCATGTCAAATGCCTTGGCCAGATTGAGGTAGGCAGTATGTACTTTTCTACCCCCACCCATGGCCTTAGTGACGTTCTCAAAGAAATCCACCAGATTCAGTAGGTGTTATACCTCTCAACTCCTTACCACAAGAAATCTGGACAAAGCCAAAAATAATGGGAGGGATAAAGGCCAAAAATAGGGACAAATTTTAAATATTGCTCCTGTAAATTTTTGAAAGTTGCTAGAAAACAGGTTTTGCATTTGTATGCAATTTCTGAGGGATATGAAGTCTAAAACTCAAGCGTCTGTCATTATTTATTGACCTCAATCCTCAATAGCTCGCAAGAAAAATCATAAATTGTATGAAGTACAAACCACAAATATGAGCAAAAATCTGGACATTCTTTGAAAATTTGTATAGTTGAGAGGTATTTGCAAAGCTGAATTGGGTCAAGTCAACTGTTTGGAGGTTTCCTACATCATTGTTTATCAAGTCCATGATTTTTCTTTCCATGGCCTTACACATAAGACTAGTCAAACTTATGGGTTTGTCAACTTATGGGTTTGTAATTTCCTAGATCAGTAGATGGTTTCCCTTTATACAGAGGGATGACTGTTACTGCCCTTCACTCTATCTGGACAAGGCCAGTCTGGAGATTGTGGTTAAGTAGAGATCCTAATAGACCTGATAAGTCCTGATTTAAGCTGTTTAAGAGGAAACCTGCTATATCATCAGGTCGTATGAAAGACATGTTGTTAGCTTTAGATAGCACAGTGGCAACCTCTTCTTTGGTGATAATTGGCAGTGGAGTGGTAGACTTTACTTCTTGGGAGAGAACTGGAGTGATGGGGAGTTGAAATTTGAGCTGAATATACAGGACAGCAGATTTGCTATATTTTCTGGCTGAGTAAAGGTGATGCCATCTACAACTAATTCTGCACATTGTTGGGTGTTGCACTTAAGATTGCAAACATGATTGAAAAATGGCTTATGGTTATCCTAAGCTTTGGAGGATATTTTTACCTTAAAGTCTGCTTTCAGAGACAAGACTTAGTTTTCATATTCACTAATGAAGGACGTCTTCCTCTGCTTTACACATTCCCTCTTATTTCTTGACAGGATTTTCTTTCTTTTATTGTACAATTTATTAATAGCAGGACTCCGCCAGGGTGGCTTATTTTTGCTGATTGACCTGAGTTTATTTTGGTCTGGTACTGCCATTTCTATGCAGCAGTTTATATGGTTGTATAAGCCTTTTGTGTATGTCTCTGCATAGGTTTCTCTGTTTTCTGGATTTGGGGCAGCTTGGAAACTAACTATGCCATCCCTTAATAGGGAGTGATTTACCTTAGAGAAGTTCTTAAATGTTTTGGGTTAGGTGGGGTGATTCATTTTTACCTTTATTTCAATGTTGTCAAGGGAGACCACTTTATGATCTGATCTTCCCAGTGAGAACATCACATGGGGGTGTGGGTTTTGAGGACTACTGTGGGTTTTGAGGACTACTGTATTCTTCCATTTTTGTGAGTACTACATCTAGGATATTTGTTACCCTACTGGGAGTACATACTAGCTGCTCTAGGCCATTGGAATTTACAAAGTCAAGAAATATTTGGGCCTACATATTAGTGGTTGTGTATGCCTCACAATTAATGGAGGGGTAGTTAAAATCATCCATAAGTATGGTATTGGGCACCCACTGGGGAATGATTCTAGTAACTTCAGGTATAATGCATGGGTATCCTGGTTCATGGTGGGGGACCTGCAGCTAGCAAGAATATAGTGATGGATTTTTCCTATGGTTAGTTGGACATGGAGTAGTTCACACATGTCACATTGTTTCACCAGTCTTGAGATGTCCTTATCTTTTACATTGATAGATACATCTCTGCCTTTTAATCTATCATGTTCAGTGGGTGTCAGAATGTATGAAAGGCATTATAGTCATGCACTGCCAGAGGGTTCTGTGCCAACCCACCACTGGCACCAGGAATCAAGGATCCTCAGTCCTCATCACTGGCACCAGTGGGAGGCATACACCTGGAGGATGAGAAGTACAAACACAGCAAAGTGCAATTTCCTTTAAGAGCACACAGAGACTACAGTCAGTCTGGGGCTGGCTTCTCCAGATCCCAATAAGACTCCCCACTGGCACAGATATAGAGTTGAGATCTTAGCTGAGTGGCCAAGCCAAGACCTCCAGCACCCTCTCTGTCCAACCAGTGCTTTGTGTCCCTGCCAAAATAGCTGACACACACACTTTTTGAGGTTTGATTTACACACACACGTGCATGCCCACACACACACACACACACACACACACACACACACACACACACACACACACACACACACACACACCTGGGAAAGGGTGGCACAGGTTTACTAGCTGTACCTCCTTCTGCCCAGACTATAAGGTAGTTATCACTGCCACCAGCCAACTCCATATCAGCCACTTTAAAGCCTTTAACAAAGGGTGTCCAATTTTACTGTGTAATGTTACTGTTAATACAAATTGTAGTTTGACCAAGAGAAGGACTATTAGTAGTAGCCTACATAGTGTCACCAAATAAATATGTAAGTACTCTCACAACTTAAATATCTCAAGACAGACCAGCCACAGTGAAAGGTTTAAATATATTTTATAATAAATAATAAAGAATAAGAAAATACTCAGTATATAATTACAGTAACATCAGAGTTTAAAATCACAGGAAATATTTAAAACAACACTGCAGTATCAAATAAATGAAGATAAACATTTAAATTCAGCTTTGCTATATTCCTGACAGATGTTTGGTGAATGGGTCATCTGGTTAAGTTCAAGATAGACTACAGAATGCTCTATCTCTCAAAGAGTTCTTAAATTAATATCTCAGATATTATGGCTGGGATAGCTTTCAGAATGACATAATTTTTTGTCATCTGGCGCTATCCCAGATAAAACCCACACCGCTGGAATCTGGCATCTACCTGTGAAAATACCCAGATAAGGGCTTTTGGTCAGATCTGTGCAGCTGTTGGAAGTCAAAAACAATAAAACAGTTCCACATCTCAAGCCTAGCAATTGTTTTTAAGCTCAGTACTTTATAAAATATATTTTCAACACACATGCCTGTACAAACCTAGTTTGATATATACATTTGTAACACAAGCATCTTACATGAATCATGTTGATATTCACAAATGACACATAACTATTTACAACATTCCAGACAGTATCTCCCTTTGTCACACTTCTATATAAATTATGTTAATATTCACAAATGACATATAATTGTTTACAAAATTCCAGATAGCTCGGCTGGCAGTATCTCCTTTTGTGACCCCCCCCCCCCACCGAAGACTCAAGCTAGTTTTTCAGTTGACCCTTGAGGAATGCTGCTTGAGAGGGATGAGTCTATCTGGAAATACCTTACCCCATTCCCTGTCTTGAGATTCCAGCTGCCTTGGCATTGCTGACCCCAGTACAGTATTGCACTGTCCTATCTATATGCCTGCAACCCTAGGCTCCATCACAGTAACTTGGGATTTTCCTGGCTGGCACCCTGTAGCCATAGATCCCCCTCAGACTCCTCCTGCCTCTTAGTGCAAATACTCAGCACCATGGCCTCTCTATTATGGTTAGCTTTTGTCATGTTAGCATGGTACAGTTTATCCCCCTGCCTCCTGCCTAGCAATTATATTATGTAGTTAACATCACTTTTCTTCCTTACCACCTTGAAGGGCCTTCCAAGCTGCCAGCAGCTTTTTATGTCTGACAGGAATGAGAAACATAACATGCTGCTCTACAGCATAATTTCTAGCTCGAGCACTCATGTCATACCAGACCTTTTTCTGCTTTTGGGCTTCTGCCAGGTTGTCCTGGGCCAAGCCTCAGAGTTCTCTGACCCTTGTCCTGAGATTTAGGACATATGCCACAACAGACTCCTTGTGAGAGTCAAACCTACCCTCCCACTCATCATAAATCAAATCTAGAGGTTCCCTCACCCTGTGCCTATACAGCAACTCAAAGGGTAAAAAAAAAAACTGTGGATTCCTGGGGCACCTCTCTGTAAGCAAACAATAGATGAGGCAGCTATTTGTCCCACTCCCTCTTGAACGTGTATGCAAATGCCAGTAGAAGAGTATTTACTGTAGAGTTTAACCTCTCTACTAGACCCATTAGTCTGGGGATGATAGGGAGTGGTCTTTAGGTGCTTCATCCCACAGTACTTCCACAGACAAGCCAGCAGGTCTGATATGAAATTGGGACCACTGTCAGTCAGTATTTCTTTTGGGAAACCTACCCTGCTGAAAATCTCTAACAAAATATTTGCCAGTTTTTCTGCTACATCTTTGGAAATCCCAGACCAATAAATGTTCTGCATAATGTGTCTCTTGGCATGCTTTATGCTCATATGACCTGCAAACGGAATATCATGGGCTATGGCTAGAAGTGGCAGATTGTAGCCTCTGGGCACTACTAACTGCTGTGTTCTCTCATCTCTAGCCCTCCCTCAGGGGTCCACTCTTTATACAGTAACCCTTTGTCCCAGTACACAGATTTGCCTTTCCTTGAGAATCAAATGTCTTGCTAGCTACCTCCCTCAGGCCTTGTAATGTAGGGTTTGAGAGCTGAGCCTGTCTCAGCTCTCTCTTTGTAACCCTTCCCAGCTCCCCTTCTACAGAATGTCTGGTATTCTCTGACAGCAGTGCCTCACTGTCAGCCTGGGTACTACTACTCTCCTCTGCCCTTGCAGTCACTCTGTCCAAGGGAACATCAGTACCCATAAGCAGCTGTGCCTCACCTTCAGTCTCACTGCTACAGGGTAGCTCACTCCCTGAAGTAGCCACCTCATCAGTCCTGGCTTCAAGTGAGAAGTCTGTCTGGGCCCCCCCCAGGCTATCAGACCCACATGCTTATCTCCAAGCCAGATTGAGTGTAGCTGCATGCAGACAAGGTACTACATTATCAAAATAATTTCCTATCACAACATCTGCAGGGATATCTTCAAACACACCTACTTGCTTGCTTCATTTTCCACCCTCCCAGTCAAGGTAAACCCTAGCCAAATGTATTTGGAATGGGGTCCCTCCTAAAACTCTGACTGGAGTAGACTGCCCAAGCAAGTATTGCTCCTCTTTAACCATTGCAGGCTTCACAATAGTTAGATCGAGGCAGTGTCTCTCTTAGCAGTGGCCTGTTTCCTATCTACTAAGATAGGATATAACCTCTTGTGGTAGTTTGGTACCCTTGTTGTCTGCAGACAACTTACTGCTGGTATTCTGTCATTCCCACTTACTGGCTCTCCAAACTTTTGTTCCTCACCTTGTCTCTGTGGACATCTATATACTACATGACTCCACTGGTTGCATTTAAAACATTTAACCCTTGGTCCTGGTCATGTACCTGACCTACTAGCTTCTCCTGCTAATGGTGGATTCAGTTTGGGAGGTTTAGGCTGCCTAGCATGGGTTCCCTTAGAGCCATGAGCAGCACTGGGTATCTCTTTCCTGTGCAGTGATGCCATGTTTGCTAGGTATAGGTCTCCCTTTTTCCCCAACTCATCTGCTGCATTACATTATTTATCTGCTAAGCAGATTCTCATGTCCTCAGGCAAAGTGATAAGAGCTTGTTTCCTCACCAAAAGATCTGTCAGCCCTTCGAAAGTGGTGATCTGACACCCACTCAACCATCTTTGAAAATAAGTGCTGAACTCAGCAGTAGATTCACACACACTTTCATCTGCTTTGTGTCTATGCTCACAAAACGTTTTTCTATAAGCTTGAAGTGTTGACATAAAAGACTCTAAAAAGCAATTTTTAACAGTATTATAATTTAAGCAATCAATATCAGGCAATTTAGAAATAGCAGTTACAGCCTTACCATGAAGTAAGGGGGTCAGGAACTGTACCCAGAGCCCTTGCTCAACATTATACTGTTTACATGCCCTTTCAAACATATGAATTAACTATCAAAATTATCACCCTTTGTAAATTGAGGAAGAAATTTACTGACTTTGCTGCTTCTGGGGTTCAGTTATTCCCTTCCCCATTACCTTCATGACTCAGGCAAAGAATCAGCATCTCCTTTTCATGTTGCCTCTGTCTCTCATTTTCCTCAGCTTTCAGATGTCTGAGTCTCTCTTCTGCTTCTAATTCCATTTATTTCTCCTGCTGCAGTCTGTCCTTTTCTTCAGCCTCCAAATGCTGCATTCTCTCTGCTGATACTATTTCCAAATGTGTGACCTCCAATTCAAGTCTCTTTAACTCCAGATGGATTATTAAGTCCAATGTGGAAAGGTTGAACTGTCCATTTTCTGAGAACTGTACATCTCCAAGGCCAGTCTGTTTGTCTTCCTGCTTGCTGGTTGCTGGTCTGTGATGAAGCTGTGGCTAAGGCTGCAATAATTTCTGGTTTAGTCAGGTTGGCATCCACCAATCCTTTGGCTTGGCACATCTCAACCAACTGACTCCTTGTCAACTTGCCACACTCCTCTGTTGACATTCTGGCTTGCTCTCCTTGACTAACTAAGCTAACAAAAAAATGCACTGAATAAAACTATTGTGATATGAAACTCTGAATGTTCACTGTGTGGCTGATTGGGGGTACAAACACCTTTAGTGACCACTGTTTGCAGGCTACAGGAATTCAATATCTGAATCCTAATATGTGGATATCCCACCACTGCCACCAATAAATGTGATGCCTTACCACTGGCAACAGTAATCAAGGAGCCTCAATCCTCACCACTGGCACCAGTAGGGGATGTACACTGGGTGGATGACAAGTACACTACAGTAAAGTGCAATTTCCCTTAAGAGCATACAGAGACCCCAGTCAGTCTGTGGCTGGTTTCTCCCTCTTTCTACAGATCCCCAGTAAGAGTCCCCACTGGCACAACTATAGAGTTGAGATCTCAGCTGAGTGGCCAAGCCAAGGCCTCCTTCACCCTCTCTGTGTAACCAGTGCTTCATGTCCCTGCCCAAGTAGCTGACACACACACACACTCTTTGAGGTTTGATTTACACACACACACACACACACACACACACACACACACACACACACACACACACACACACACACACACACACACACACACACACACACACACACACACACACACACACACACACACACACACACACCCACACACAGGCACACACACACACACACACACACACACACACACACACACACACACACACACACACGCACACACGCACACACGCACACACACACATGGGAAAGGCTGGCACAGGTTTACTAGCTGTGCCTCCTTCTGCCCATACTATAACTTAGTTATCACTGCCACCAGCCAACTCCTTAGCAGCTACTTTAAGGCCCTTAACAAAGCGTGTCCAATCTTACTGTGTAATGTTACTATTAATACAAATGCCAGTTTGACCATGAACAAGGCTATTAAGAGTGCCCTGCACAGTGTCACCAAATAAATATGCCAAGTACTCTGAGAACTTAAATATCTCTAGACAGATCAGCCACAATGAAAATTTTAAATATATGTAATAATACATAATAAAAGAACAAGAAAATACTCAGTATATAATTACAGTAATATCAGTGTTCAAAATCACAGGAAATATTTAAAACAACATTGCAGGACAGTCTCAAATAAATAATGAAAATGTCTAAATTAAGTTTTGCTATATTCCTAACTATATGTAAGAGAATTATACTGTTTCCTAGACCTACTTACTCAGAGCAAGGCAAATGTGGGGTGAATGGGTCTTCTGGTCAGGTCCAAGACAGACTACAGAATGTACTCTCTCTCAGAGAGTTCTTAAATTAAAATTTCTCCTTACTCCTGGGATAGCTTGCAGAATGACATAATGTCTTATCATCTGACTCTATCCCAGGTAAAACCCACACTGCTGGAATCTGGTATCTACCTGTGAAAATACCCAGACAATGGATTTTGGTCAGATGTGTGCAGCTGTTGGAAGTCATAAAACAATAAAACATTTCAACATCTCAAGCTTAGTAATTATTTCTCCTTCAAGACAACACAGAGAGCTTCCTGGTATAGACATCCTGTCTCTTGCTGTCATAAAGTAAATGACTTTCAGCTATTTTTCTTATGATTAGCTGGAATGAAGTTAGCCCCCTATATTCCAGTTTTACTGTTAAAATATATACATTTAAACAGTTACAATAATGTATGTACATTTCTGTTCTGATCCATTTTTGAGCTCAGTATAAAATATATTTTCAACATGTCTGCACAATCCGTTTGATATATACATGACCTACAGTTCTAATACTTTTGTAACACAAGCATCTCACATGAAGCATTTTGACATTCACAAATGACACATAACCATTTGCAGAATTCCAGACAGCTGTAGTGGCAGTATCTCTTTGAGTTGGGTGTGGCATTTGGGATCCTGTTGAAGCTGGCAGTTGGGGGGGGGGGCAAGTGGGCTACCTGGCAGAAAGAGGGACTGATGGAAGTTAGGCATTACAGCAAAAAAAAAAAAAAAAAAAAAGCAAGCAAACAAAAAAACTATTCATACTTTTAGCAATCAAAGTCCATGGACTGGGTTCATGAATGGCTCTCTAAGCATACCTCTCAACCTCTTAGAGCAAGAAATATGGACAAAGCCATTTTTAAAAGTGGGACAAAGGCCCAAAAATAGAGAAGATTATAGCAATAACCCACGCCTGGGTGTGGGTAATGCTAAATTTACCCACGGTTGGCGTGGTTTGGTCCCGAGGGACCAAACAAAGCCAACCGTGGGTAAATTTAGCATTACCCACACCCAGAAGTGGGTTATTGCTATTATACCATGACATTATTTAAGAAAAGAAACTATTAAATAATGGCATAGTATAATGCCTGTTTACTGCCCTTCCGCAGATGTCTGGCATCCGCGGCAGTTCTGATGTACTGCGCGCCTGCGCAGTACATCAGAGTGAGCAAGCAGAAAGCAAGATCTCCGTTGCTTTTTTAGTGTTCGCTATGTTAAATGAGTTTAACATGAGACAGTTTTAAAATAAGCAATGGACATCTCCATTGCTTATTTTAATAGTGTCTCGCTATGTTAAACTCATTTAACATAGGGAAACACTAAAAAAAAGCAACGGAGATCTTGCTTTCTCCGTTTTAAAACACTGTCTGCTATGTTAAATGGGTTTAACATGGCGAGACAGCTTTAAAATAAGCAACGGAGATCTCCGTTGCTTATTTTAAAGCTGTCTCGCTATGTTAAACCCATTTAACATAGCGAGACAGTGTTTTAAAAAAACAAGTTATACTAATGGAAAAAAGTCCAGGCGACCGGACCTTTTTCCATTAGTATAACTCGATTTACAACAGGCATGCTGGCCAATCAGCGTGCACGTTTTGGGGGGATCATGGTATAATTTTAAATATTGCTCTTACAAACTTAGAAAGTTGATAGAATAACAGGTTTTGCATTAGCATGAATTTTCTGAAGGGTATGAAGTCTAAAACTCAAATATCTGTCATTATTTTCTAATATATAAAATAAAATCCACTGCTCAGCAAGCAAATGCTGTAGTTCCATAAAGTAAATATAATGTAAATCACAAAGGAGGCGGAGTACAGCAGAAGTAAGAGCAAAACTCCAGATTTAATTCCAAGAATGTGCACTTAAAACATACGGATGAGCACTTTCACCATTACAGCTTCTTCAGATCCTTGTATAAAAGTCACAGTAGACCTCTCCTCATATAAGCAGCTCAATTAATCAATTAAAAACAATTAAGAACATGCTCAAATATGGGAGAGTTCTTTAAATTCTCCAGCATTGTTCTTAATTGTTCTTAATTGTTTTTAACAATTTAACATTTTTAAATTTAACCAATTTAAATTTTTAACCTGTGAGCTGTACACAAGGTTTGCTAGGGGGTGATCTTCCACAAGGGCATCTGGGGGTGGGGTGCAGGCTATGCACCAGAACCTTATCTCATGACACCCATTAGAAACCCACACATCCCCGTCAAGCAAAGATACAATGATGCCCATTCTCAAACTATGTATATCATAGAGCATGTATTTGGCTTGCTCAAATCAAGGCTCCAGTGTCTCAACACATCAAGAGGTGCCCTGCAATATGACCTACCCACATCTGCTGAAATACTCACAGTCTGCTCCATGTTGCATGATATCATTCTCAGGAAACACCTTCAACAAGGACAACTAGGGGCAGGACCACAGTTCCCAGGACCATAGGCAGAGCCACCAGCTCCAGCAGATACAGACGAGTAATCTGAGGAAGAGCCACTAGCCACAGATGCTGCCAGCAGATGTAAGTGTGCACAATATGCATTGGTTCTAGATAAAAGGCATAGGATAGTACACACACCGAATACCTAAATGAAAAATTAAGAGCCTAAGTACATACAAATACTAAAACCGATGCCAGCAAAACTGCACAGCCTTTACTTAATCATGTAATGCTTGCATCAGACAGATACAGCAACCCCCAAGTGCACATCTTGTATCCATAGTTTTAACAAGGTAAGTCTGGAACCTGTATAGGAAAAGTAATAGAGTTATATAACTGCTTACAGTCATATGCAAACTATCATATGTTGCTAAGGTGGAACGTGTCCCAGGTGTACAGTAATGTCAGTAATAGCTAATGATTGATCTTTGCAATATGCAACTATGGATTTTGCCCAATACTGTGCATCAAGAATTTCAGTTCACTACTGTTTATAAACTAGTGAGCAGGTGAATGATATCATCATTTGCACAAGTATAACAATAAGCAACACTTAGATAACTACCTTGATTTCTTGATTGATTACCAATAATACTAACAGAAATACAGTGAGGGTCAACAAAGAGATATGATCATTCACAGCCAATTATGAAGGATGAGAAAACATTTATTCTGCAATACATTTGCATTAAATGACAGTTCTGAGAAAGCAAGCATTATCTATCCTGTGCATCAGACATACATGCAACCCAAAGTCAAAATGAAATGTACAAAGGGCAGAGCACAGTCACCATCACAGGACTGGGGAGATGATAAGAGGGTGACTCTGTTACCAAAGAAGTGCATGTGTACAAGTAAAACAAAAATGTATTCCTTAAGTATTCACTTTGCAATGCCAGTATCAAGAGATGTATAGCACTCAACAGTAGTACATGCAAGCGTGAGCGTGTGTGTGTGTGCGCGCACGTGTGTGTGTGTGTGTGTGTGTGTGTGTGTGTGTGTGTGTGTGTGTGTGTGTGTGTGTGTGTGTACATGTATGCTTGTGCACGTGTGTGTGTGTGTGTGTGTGTGTGTGTGTGTGTGTGTGTGTGTGTGTGTATACATGTATGCTTGTGCACGTGTGTGTGTGTGTGTGTGTGTGTGTGTGTGTGTGTGTGTGTGTGTGTGTGTGTGTGTGTGTGTATGTATGTGTGTGTGTGTCTGCCTGAACACTATCAAGCACTGTGCTAGTACTACACCCTGGCATCTTGAATAGGTGTGAGCTGTGCATGCTAGAGTAATCAGTTCAGTGTTGTTGCTTCAAACCATGAGAGCTACCTTTGCCAGGAGTTGCACTGTTAGTGCCATGGCTCTGGCTAGAATTTTTGGTGCTACCTGAACGTGTGTGGTCTGATGGATTAGCGCTCATCACAACTACGTCTTAGACCATGAACTTCTACCTCTCCTTTAATGTCTCTTCTATCCCACCCTTTTATTTGTCTCTATATAGCTCTCTCTCTCTCTTGCTATATATATATATATATATCAAAAACTGACATGCACACACACATATATATATATATATATATATATATATATATACATACATATATGTATATATATCTACAATGCTAATAATTTATTTAATTATATTGCATACCTAGAAGTTCTGCAGTAGACAAACTTGGGTTGTCCTCCACTTCAGCCCCAACATCGAATATTATGACTGAAACCTGTGCTGTGCTGTCTGGATCTTTGACAGTGGACAAGAGATCCTCTGTTTCAGTCAGTGGTGTCTCTGTAGTAAGACCGCCACAAAATAACCATACATTCACAGGCAATTGCAGCTGCCCAATATAAGGCCATTTTAATCATATAACTGGCCTTGTGTCTTATTTTGGAATATGTATGTCCATGGCCTCCAACTGCATTCACATCATTGACTACCTGCTCTCAGATATGGTCATGAGAGGACTTGTCACCTCTATCTTTCTCCAAGAGGAATGACCCCATGATGATGTAGTGCCTGAATGATCACATCATTTTCAGCCTCAGTGAATAGAAATTTACAGAGTGCAGATGTGTTGGGTACCATAGCCCTGTATGAGGGGAAACATAAAAGGAAAAAAAGTATATAAGTAAACCAAAAATGATTAACAAAACAAAAATATCTCTGAATGTATACATCCATCATACACAAAATACACAAAATACATAAAAAGTAAGGCTCTATAAAAGTGCATACAACTTAATACAAATACCGACCCTCATCCAACTGCCAGACAAAGAAAGGAATTAATAAAAAGTGTTAGGAGGATAAACATTTCTAACAATTTGGTAACAGTGTAGTACACTGCAGCATATTCAAAAATGATGTACACATTTCAAGGAAAAATGGATAACAATTTTGTGTGATATCCACTTCTGTGGTGGGGCAGCCAGGTATACATCACAGGCTTAACAAAATTTTGTGTGCTAATAATGCAAAAACCCATGAGCGTGTTAATAAGTAATAAACAGTCTCCTGCACTAAGTGGTCATCTTCTCAGAATAAACTTACAGTGCCTGGTAGCATTATTTAGAAACACTTTCAAGGGTTAAATAATAACAATAACAAAGGTTTTATTGGGAAATACGATAAATCATTAGAATAAAAATACATCAAGTTGAAAAAACATTTTAATTACTTGTTTCATAATAATTCCTCTATTTAAGTATTACCTTTGCAACAAATCGGTATTTTAAAAAAAAAAAGGAAATATCAGTATAGAACTCTTTGGATGTAAACTGTCTCATCTACACGATACAAGTTCCTTACCTACATAATTATCTTTATGTAGTGCAGATTCAGCTCTTTCAGCACTGTGAGTATGCAAATAAGATGTGAAAAAATTAATTTTCATGAATTTTGCAATTTGCACTATGTGCAGTGTAGGTAAACATGGCATAAGTAAAGCGTTTCTGTGTACATGCCCCAGCATTTCTAGGATGAGCATTGAGAAGTGTTACCTACTAAGGGCTTGCAGATGTGAATGATTAGTCTGAATGCAGGAACAATCAGGGTTTCAAAGTCCATCATCTCTGATGTACACTTACCAAGGGTGTGTCAGGGAGAAGGGACTTACAAAAAAGTTTGTGAGTACACTGACTGAATTAGGAGAACAACATTCCTAACATTTCTATGAAATGTTTATGCACACACTTTATGTCTCTGAGTAAATAATGTTTGCAATTCTAAGGAAGTACATTACTCATCGTAGCATATATCAGCTGAAAGGCAAATCAAATAGCAGTCTTATTAAAGATGCATATCTAAGGGAATGATGCTCACAAAACAATAAGAAAAGAGCTGCAGTATTGCAATTCTTTATTTTATATTGTGTGAGGAATGATTATCTTAACTGTTGCCAATATCACAAACAAAACTTCAGTAGGTAAATATTCCCATAGTAGCTGCCCGTGATCCAACCGAGAAGTCCTTAAACTGCACTTAGCTGCTCAGAGAGCACCTCAGCTGTGATTTTGCCCCTTAAGCAGTCCCAAAACCACCAAATCTACAATAATCTCATACCATTTTGACAACCCCCACTAGTATAGACCCTTTATAAAGCACCCCATTAGTAGAAACCATATTTAGAGCACCCGATTATACCAAACCCCTCCATTTTCCCTCCCCACTGTGAAAACAGGATTTAATCTAGCATTATGGGTGGTCAGTTTCCCTCTATTTCTCCTACCAGCCTGATTGACATGGGTATCTTGAGGCAGCGTAGCAACTGCCTCATGTACACTGATAACCCTCTACTCTTAAATCACCCAAGTACAATTTGTGAGAGATGCATCTACACTACAAATTTGGAATCCATGCTTTCTTGCACACAGAGCAGTAACACTGAGCAGGTTGCTGGCTCACATAATACACCTCCTTCGCAAACCATGCACTCAACATATAAACCATCAAATGCAGAGGTACTCACCAAAAACCTACCTAAACACCAGAGACCTTCCAAACACAAACAAGCTGCACCTAATAGAGCACCTGCAGCACTCAATACACATAAAAATATAAGCATCAGTATCTCACCAAATAAGCCCCTAAGGCAAAGCATATCTAAACCAATTTTTTTAGTCATACTGACTCCATTGTGAGACACACAAATGTCCCGCTCACCAGGCAAGACAAGGACAAGGTTACAGTCAGCTGTCTATTGGGTACCAGGATCTATTAGATCACACATGCACTCAAGTCTCTCAACAACAAGTACTGTTATGACATTGTCATAGCTCGTGTTGGTGTAAATGACTTAAGACATACCTCACTGGACTATATGAAGAGAGACATGATTGAGCTCTGAATATGTGTCCCAGGCAGATAAGCCCCTAGCCTTGAGCAGCATTCTACCTTCAAGTAGGATGATACCACAATTTAAACAAAAAATGATTGACTTCAGCAATTGGCTTACTTTCTGGTGTCATTCTAAAGGGATTCAGTTCCTATCAGCTTGGGTGACATGGTTGATACACCACGCTGCTTTCCCAGAGATGGTCTTCATCTGTCACCTCTAGTATTTATGTTACTGGCTAACACACTTGCCTTCCCCATAGTAGTGCCTTTTTTTATGCAAAGTCTCAAGAACATAATTTTTGATTTGAAAATATCACTTACAAATAAATTAAAGGTTATGCTGCTAAACACTAAGAGTTTAAATCAGAAACTGCACTCTCTGGAAGCACTCCTGTTCCTGGAGGATGTTGACATCTGTGCAGACACAGAAACTTGCTTCAGGGCCACAGAGAGTACCCTGGCCTTGCAAGGCTACAATGCCTTCTATACTTTCAGATGGCAAAATGAACGTGGAAGAACCAAAGGAGGAGGAGTATCTACCTTCATCAAAGATAAATACATCTCTAGACTGGCTAAGATAGGAAAACTTCATGGAGTTACTCCAAGTTCAACTAACTGTGGGTACAACAGTTTAAGCTATTGGTAGCTATACGCCTCTTCAATGAACCATGATAGCCATGATGCTTATTTGGATCTACATGAGTCAATCAAATTACAACCAAACACTCTAGTCACGGGCAATTATAACAATCCCTCCATTGACTGGGAAACGTATTCAAGTACCAGGATGCTTGCACAAAGGTTCCTGTACTTTGTTAACACTAATTCCCTGAAACAAATAGTATGCAATCCCACAAGGGGCTCAAATATTCTCGACCTGGTCCTCACCAACACAGGTACCCATTGCACCACTACAAGAATAGGAACCTCACTGGTTAAATCTTCTCAGAAATCAGTCACATTTGAAGTTCTATAACATCTGAACTCCTCTTAGGTGAAATCAGGTTAACACATTTCACCTAAGCTAATTATACCCTCCTAAGTGATGCCATAAATAATTTCCATGCTGCTGTTCCCAAAGATGGCAATGACAGCTATACAAAGGTGTACACAGATACCCTGTATAATCATTATACAAATGTATTGACAATGCTGTACCTGATAGGATCAAAACAAGATCCACAAGAAAAAATAAGCCTCCCTGGTGGACATCTAGCATTAATAAGTAATATAGCAAGAAGAAGTTGCTGTCTAACAGAGAGGTCCAAGCACTGCAATATCAGCCTCCTCTGCTTGAACAGCCAAATAAGAGAACTTGTAAAATCCTCTAAGGGCAACCTGAAATAAAATTTAGCAACCATAGCTAAGGGTAACTGAATGGAAAACAGCAACCATCATCCCACTTCATAAACTGAGTACAGCAATAGACTCTGGGAACTACAGACCCATACGCTTAAACAGCCTTATCTGTAAGGCCATGGAACAAATCATCATGGACCTTATAAATAAGGATATAGGTGATCTCCAAACCCTTGATTCTACACAGTTTGGTTTTATCAAAGGCAGGGTATACCTATTAAACCTGGAGAACATCTTTGAAAACGTCACCAGAGCCATAGACGAAGGCAAATCTGTGCATACAGCCTTCCTTGATTTATCTGAGGCCTTCAACACAATCCCACATTCAGGCATCATTGACAAACTCTCCCAGTTTAATATCAACCATTATGTCATCAGGTGGGTTACTAACTGGCTCACTGATTGATCACGATTAGTCAAAGTTGGGGACTTTACCTCAACTAGCAGATCTGTCACCTGTGAGGTTACACAGATGTCAGTGCTGGGCCCCCTTTTCCTTGGATATACTTCTCAGATTTTCTGACCAAAACAGAGTGGCTGTGGCTGACTAAGTTTGCTGATGAGTGCAAATTAGGTGCAATCATTGAATCCCCAAACAATGTCAATATATTTCAAGAGGGACTTACACAAACCAATAATTGGTGCCAAAGCCATGGACTCAAACTCAATGCTAAAAAAATGCATTATCATCCCCTTCATTAAGTATGATATTCCTGCAGACTATCATATAAATAATA
Source organism: Protopterus annectens (assembly GCF_019279795.1). NCBI lineage: Eukaryota > Metazoa > Chordata > Ceratodontiformes > Protopteridae > Protopterus > Protopterus annectens. The sequence goes on along the minus strand of NC_056729.1, from coordinate 1,293,526,071 downwards.
ATACCCTAAGTAACAACTCAGTAGTGAGAAACTTTGCAATGCAAGTTGACTGTAGCCTAAACTTTGTCAACCATGTGTCTACTGTGGTAAGGAAAGCACTCTACATCGCACACCTCATTAGTAAAGGCATCGCCTCAAGAATGAAAGAGGTCATAACTCCCCTGTACTCAACCTTCATCAGGCCAATAATTGAGTACAATGCTCCCTTTGGTATGTACCTTATGAGGCACCTGCAGCAACTTATGAGACCTCAAAGATTTCTAACCAAGATAACTCAGGGTCTCCAGCACATGTCATATATTAACAGACTTAAGTCACTGTCACTGTAATCAGTAGCATACTGTCTACTTAAAGAAGACTTGTGCCTGGCCTACAGAGCAATCTCAGATCCAAATCTAATAGAAATGCTGTACATCTGGAAGTCAAATGGGACAAGGGTCACCCACTGCAGGGACCTTAACCTGGCACGTGACATAGATAGGACCTGATGTAGAGACAGATATGTCTCTCACAGGTTGCCACTCCTCTGGAATAGGCTATGAATTCACATCAAACAGAGCCCCTCTATGACCCTGTTTAAATGTAACCTGGATGACTGGAGTGGAAACCATAAATTTCTGCCCGGGGTATTACCTATGACCCTCCTAGATATGGGGAGTCATTGCTAAGTAAGATCTCGAGTTTTGGCAAGATCCTATATATTTGCTTTCTCTAGTATTATATTGGGCACACATAACTAGGCTTATAAAGACCTTCGAGTCAATAGCCCAGTAACCACATATGAACCTATGAACCTATATATGCATCTAACTGCAAATTAGAGATGACAAGTTTCAGAACTTAGTTCTGTTGCGACTGCAGTATGAATTGACACTATATCAGAGGTTGAGTATATGTAACCTACTTAGTTTTTTTTTGCATTATATGTATGTGTCTGTGATGCGTACTGATAAAAATCTCGTGTGTGCAGTGAATGTCCTGCATTTCAGTGGTTCAAATTCAAAAAATGGTGCAATTTGTCTGAATTTAATGTTTAAGGAGCATACGTTCATATTGCAAGACAAATATGTTTCTTCTATTTAAGTATTCTTTTCACTTCTCTTCCTTATTGGAGTGCCATTTAGCATTGCACACTTTGACTGGAGGTGGTCCCTAGCAGTGAACACAGTTCACTTCCTAAGGATAAAAGTGAAAATTTTAACATGGGCTGCCTGCTGTAGTGCAGTGTGGTGCAGTTGCACCGCCATCAGCACTCTGATTACTCAAGGAATAAATTCCACCTGTCTGCTAGTAATCTCTGTAGCACAAGGTATAAGTGAAATAAGCATAATGAATGAGGGCACATAATGAAGGGTTTAAATCCAGTTTACAGATGTTTTTATGAGTGGATTTAGAATAAATATCGACACCCAATATTGTATATGAAGTGAGCAGGCTAAAGTCTATGATACATGATAAAAAAATTACCTGTAATACCTGTGAAGTCTAAATCCCTGTGAACTGGTGTTACAAAGGTGTTGTAAACTCACCTCTTCTCATTAATAATAAGAATATGTGCTGACATTTTATAGAGTGTGCTAACACAAAAGCAGTAACATTAAGTAATGTGGACATATGTGTCATATATACTAGAGAATTTATCCATATCTCACAATAATTAATCATGGCAATTATATATAATGTCAGGGCATGCAACTTCATGCATATGCCATGCATTTACAAACACAGATATTGCCTTCTACAAAGAAATGCAATCCGATGAATAACTAAAGTTACAGACAGACAGGCATCTCTGAAGTATATCTCCAGTCATTGTTACATTACTTTAACTCTATTTACCACAGTTGAAAGTAAGTTCTTAAGTGCCACTGACAGTTAATAAGCAAAGCTTAAGGTTTTATCCTTTTTTTCAATTCATGTTCGATTCCCAGGTGGTACTACTCAATCTTAACAGTGTGTAACTCCCAGCAGGCCAATATGCCAAAAGTCATTCCACTTTCCTTTCCAACCAACCATTATCATAACCAGCTCCATAAAGCAGTTAATTGTTTGAACGTGTGTGAATAGTTTCAGCACCACACATGGCCAAGACTCACTGCCATTTTTCACACTTTCTGTGCTTTTTGATATAATCAGTGCAAATACATCTGCCAAGTCATTGCTGTGCTGTCAGTTGCACAAAAGCAGTTGGCAAGGCTGTGCACACAAGCTGTTACATGAGAGATCTAAATTGGACACCAATTTAGACATATATTTCTAACCTGACTGCTGCAGACATGGTTGGTGATGGTAAGGGTGGTTTTCTATTTAGACCATAAAGGCTGGGTGCTGAGGAGTCCAGGAATTTTGTGGCATTTCTCATGAATCACTACAACTGGTGGCTGCTGCAGTGGGATTATACCAGGTCTCAGTATAAGGTTCAGGCTTGGAATAGCTTGGTCAAGGCTGTCTCCAGTGTAACTGGCATCTCAGTCTTTTGAGGGCAATGTCACCACTGCTACAGTGACATGAAGATGCACAAGCGGGATATCCTGCACCAATGGGAGGATGAAGTTAAGACTGAAAATACACCTCAGATGTATAAGCATACTGACCCATCACCTGTCTATGAAATGGCATTAATTAGCTAGTCAAGGCAGTTATTCAGTATGCTTTTAAATAAATATATATATATATATATATATATATATATATATATATATATATATATATATATATATGTTTGTCTTTTCTCTACTGTACAGATGCAGCAAAGATAGCAGGAAAAATGTGAGGCACATCAGGAGAGACTAACTCACCTCAGAGAGGTACATGGTAAATATGCACCAGGTCTGAATGCAAGGTGGAGTGGTATTTTCAGTCCATCACTCTATATCAACTTAAGCAGGCAAACCTAAACTTTTATATCAAGCATATGGCCAGTGGTCAGTGGAAACTATGGCCCAAACTGCAGAATCCTATATAAACGCATTCTACGGACATCTCCAGGAATGCATGGATCATGCTATCCCAAACAAAATCAAGACCCAATCATCCAAAGGCAGGCGTCCAGTCTGGTGGACCCCAGCCATAAATAAACTGTACAACAGAAGGAGGAAGCTACTACATGATAGAGCAAAATCCCTAAAAGGGAAGGCATCTCTGATCAGTACTAGCAAAAAATTACGATCCCTCATAAAATCCTCCAAGGCCAGCTTCGACAGAAAAATTGCACAGGACACTAAAGACAATCATAAGGCTTTTTTCAGTTATGTTAGGAACCTGGGATGCAACTCCCAGACTTCTTCTGAGTTGATTCTAAGCGACAAAAAATACACTGAACCCACAGACATCCCCAATATCCTGGCAGACAGGTTCAGTGCAAACTTCTCCACCCCCTTCCCCCCAAAAGAGCAAGTATCTATCCCGGCAGAGTGCAGCCTCCCAAACATCTCTGATGCTCAGGTGAAGACCGCCCTCTCCAAAGCAAAAAACACTGCTTCCATGGGACCAGATGGTGTCCCGGGTTGCGTCCTACATGAACTCCAAGAAGAACTAATCCCTCAAGTAAAACTGCTGCACAATCTCAGCCTCACTACAGGATATGTGCCCAAAGAATGGCGTACAGCAACAGTGGTCCCACTCCACAAAGGTGGCACATCTGTGGACCCTGGAAACTATCACCCCATAAGCCTGACTAGCCTAGTCTGCAAGGCTATGGAGAGGATCATCATGGAACTCATAAACAAAGACATTGGGGACCTACAGACACTAGATCCTACCCAATTTGGCTTTGTCAAGGGCAGATCCTGCCTTTTGAACCTGGTCGACTTCTTCGAAACAGTCACCAAGGCCATAGATGAAGGGAAGGTAGTCCACACAGCCTATCTGGACCTTACAAAGGCATTTGACACAATACCCCACTTGGTCATCATAGATATGCTATCCAGCCTAAATATAAACCCCTATGTCACAAGATGGGTCGCAAACTGGCTCAAAGACAGAACCCACAGAGTCAGAGTTGCTGGAGCCATGTCAGACTCGAAACCGGTCACAAGTGGCATCCCACAAGGTTCTGTCCTGGGACCTCTCTTGTTCGGTATTTACTTTTCTGAGGTACAGGCCAATGTGGGAGGACTATGGCTCACCAAGTTCGCAGATGACTACAAACTGGGCGCCATAATCGACTCTCCAGCTGACACAAACATCCTTCAAAAAGGTCTTGCAGAGACGGATAACTGGTGCCAGAGCCATGGTCTAAAGCTAAATGCCAAAAAGTGTATAGTCATACCCTTTGGCAAAAACATTGTGCCCACAACTTACCACATAGGTGGTACCCCATTAAGTACAGAGAAATTAATTAGGGATCTGGGGACCCAAGTTGATAGCAATCTCTCCTTTGACAACCACATTGCCAAAGTAGTTAGAAAGACCTTCTACATAGCCCACCTCATCATGAAAGGATTCACATCTAGATCAAGAGAGGTAATCGTGCCCCTTTATTCATCCCTCATCAGGCCCATCATAGAATACAATGCCCCCTTTGAGATGTACCTTACCCGACACCTGCAGCAACTAGAAAGACCCCAAAAGTACCTCACCAGGAGGATCAAGGGACTCAAACAGATGCCATATGCAGCTCGGTTAAAAAAACTCCAGCTCTACTCAGTTGCATACCGCCTACTTCGAGGTGATCTATGCCTGACATATAAAGCTATGTCCAACCCAGAATTAATGGACATGCTCCACTTCAGTAAATATAAATCCCTTAGAACCATGCGCTCGAGGGACTTGAACCTCAGCACAGAAATAAATAGAACATGCTGGAGGGACAGATTCATAACCCAGAGTCTCCCTTCGCTCTGGAATAGAATTCCAATTCATGTTAGGCAGAGCACCTCACTGACTCTCTTCAAGAAGAATCTTGATGAGTGGATGGGGGATCATAGGTTTGTCCCAGGGATTACTTCCGTGTCACTATTAGACAGAGGCACAGTAAACTAAACTTTAAAAAGGGCACAGTATACTCAAATCAAGGGGTGGCGTAAGCCAAACACAATTGGGCTATGCTTATAAATGCCCCAGGGCAGATAGCCTAGTATGAACCTATGAACCTATGAACCTATATATGCCTTCTCCAATAATTCTTCATGATTTCATCAGACAATGAGAACATCAGCTAAATTGTGTGTGGTTTCAATACCCAGAAAAAGACATTAGATTTTTTGAGGATAGTATTTATAAGATATTAACAGCAATACTGCATGACATTAACAATTCAGTTTTTGCAAATACAGTTATTAACTTTGAAAGCATATATCTGATATAGCATAGTTAAATATATGATCCTATTTGTCATATCATACCATTGAGGTTGATTGATTGTACAAAAAGTTAAAGCCTTTCCATCATATTTTGATGTGGCCAAGCTGTACTAATTTTTCTCATATTGGTTTATGTGATATGCAAGTGGTCTAATTATCTCTTTTTTTGTCTCCCAATCCTACCTTTCTGCTTTTTTATATATATATATATATATATATATATATATATATATATATATATATATATATATATATATATATATATATATATACAGAGAGAGAGAGAGAGAAAGATACGTAGATATAGGTTCATAGGTTCATAAGTGTGTACTAGGCTAATGGCTCTGAAGCCTTTACAAGCCTAGCCTGTAGAATTACCCTAGCATCATGCCACCTGACCTTAATTCCCAGTGCCTCTGTCGAGTAGAGCCACTGGAGTGATCCCAGGGGTGAATTTTCTATTTCTCATCCAATCATCAAGATTTCTCTTGAAGAGGGCCAGTAAGGTGCTCTGTTTGACATGTATGGGAAGTCTATTTCATAGCATGGGCAGTCTCTGGGTTATGAACCTGTCCCTTCAGCTTGTTCTGTTGAGTGTAGTAATGAGGTTGAGGTCTCTGGACTGTGTGGTGTGGAGGGATTGGGATTTCTTTAGATGTAGCATTTCTAACAGAGCTGTGTCAGACATGACTTTGCAAGTCAAGCAGAGATCACCTCTAAGTAGGAAATATGAGACAGAGAATAGTTGGAGTTTTTTGAGTCTGTCCATATAGGACATGTTTAAGGCCTAGGATCTTCTTTGTGAGGTACTTTTGCAGCCTCTCCAGTTGTTGCAGATGCTTAGTGAGGTACATGCCAAATGGGACACTGTACTCAATGGTTGGCCTAATGAGGGAAGAGTAGAGGTAGTTGCCTTCCTGGATGCAAAACCCTTAGTAATGAGATGTGCCACATAGAAGGACTTTCTGACCACAGTAGCAATGTGGTGGTCAAAAGAGAGGTTTCTGTCAACCTATGTTCCCAAATTTCTTATAACGCCTTTTGTGTTCAGTGGACTACCATCGATGTGGTAATTCATGGGAACCATTTTTTTCCCAAAGGGGATGATGATACATTTTTTGACATTAAGCTTAAGGCCATGGTTCTGACACCAGTTATTGGTCTCAGTGAGGCCTTTCTGTAGAATGTAAACATCACTTGGGGAGTAAATAATAGCTCCCAACTTGCAATTGCCTGTGGACGTTGTCAGCCAGAGTCCCTTTGTGTTGGCCTGGAAGCAGAGAAGTAGATATCAAACAGACAGGACCCAGGACTGAACCCTGTGGGACTCCACTCATGACTGGTTGGCAGTCTGACTTGGAGACAGCTACTTTCATACTGTGGATTCTATCTGTGAGCCAGTTTGCAACCCACCTAGTGCTATAGGGGTTGATGCCTAGCTTAGTGAGGTTTTTCTATGATTCCTGAATGGGAAATGATATCAAAGGCCTTGGCTAGATTAAGGTAGGCTGTATGAACCACCTTGCCTTCATCCACTGCTCTGGTGACTGACTCAAAGAAGTTGATCAGGTTGAGCAGGCATGATCTACCCTTCACACAACCAAACTGTGTGGGATCAAGAGTTTGGAGATTTCCTATACCCTTGTTTATTAGATCCATGATGATGTGTACCATAGCTTTGCATATCAGATTCATCAGGCTAATGGGGGCGATAGTTCCCAGGGTCTGTAGTCACTCCTCCTTTGTGCAGAGGGATGACTGTAGCAGTGCATCATTCAGTAGAGACAAAGCCTGAGATGAGGCTGTGATTGAACAGGGAACACAGGTGAGGTGCCAGTTCACTCTGTAGTTCATGTAGAACACAGCCAGGGATATTGTCAGGTCCCATCAAAGCTGTATTCTTGGCCTTGGACAGTGCTGTTTTAACTTGTGCAGCAGTAATACTGGGTGCCTGGTAATCTACTTGTATTGTGATTGGTCCTTTGGTGGGGAAGAGAGGGGTAAAGTTGGCACTGAATCTGTTGGCCAGTATATTGGCAATATCTGTTGGCTCGGTATAGGAGGTACCATTGTGCAGTAGCTCAGAGCAAGTCTGGGTATTGCCATGGAGATTCTTTACATAACTATAAAAGGCCTTGTGTTTGTCTTTGCTATCTGCTGCAATTCTGTTTTCATAGCTAGCTTTAGAAGATTTGATGAGGGATCTAAACTTTTTGTTGAGGCTGATAAGGGAGTTCTTTCAGTCTTGGGACTTCAGTTTATTCTGCATCAGTTTCCTCCTTCTGTTGTAAAGTTTGTTTATGGCAGGGGACCACCAGATTGGCTTCTCTTTTTTGGAGGAGAGTGTCTTGGTTCTATTGGGCATGGCGAGATCCATGCATTTGTGTACATGTTCATACAGGACATTAGTGTATGATTCAGTTGTCATGTAACTGTTCCCCATTTGCATGGGTGCTGTGAAGTTAGCCACCTCTGTTTTTAGGAGCCCAATGTTAGCTTTGAAGAAGTTTTTCATGGTGGTTACCCTTGCAGGGGGGGGGGGGGTGTGGATTTCCATGGTGATTAGTTTGTGGTTGGATCTAACCAGGGAGGAGTTGACTATTGGAGTAGAGCAACGGTCGCCTATGTTAGTAATGACTAGGTCAAGGATGTTGCTACCTCTAGTGAGGGTAAGAACGAGCTGATTGAGGGCATTGGAATTAATGAATTCCAGGAAACATTGGGCAAGTACCTGAGTAGTTTTCCCAGTTGATAGAGGGGTAGTTGAAGTCGCCCAGTATGCGAGTGTTAGGTTGGACCCTGATATTCTCCAGGATGCTTAGGAATGTGGAGTGTGAGTCTTGGGACATGGTTGGGGACTATAGCAGGCTACGACTTGAATTGTTGTCTTACCCAATGTTAGCTACACCTCAAGTATCTCTAATACATTATTTTGGGATACCAGTCTGGAGGTGTGCACATCCTTTATGAATATGAAAACACAACCGCCTTTGGAGCTTCGGTCCATGTTCTGGGGCTGAAAGGTGTGGAATGAGTTATATCCTGGTAGTGCAGGGTTGCTTTTTGCTGCCTTGAACCAGGTCTCTGTTACAGCACAAATGTCAATGTAGATATTTAATACATTGCTGGTGCAAACAAGATAACCATTTGCACAGAAAACCAGACCGACCACTGGGGTTCAACCCTCCATACCTCCACAGCTTGCTGCGGCAACACCAAATATCCAGCATATATCTGGGTAACCTGTCAGCATTGGCTCCACAACTCCTGCTACACTTACATCACCTGCATCAGTTAGCTCTTCCCTGCCTGTTTTGCAGTGGTACCTACCACAACAGTAGTAGAGGAAGTGGTGATTTTGCCACCTATCAGGAATTGATAGTGCTGGTGGAGGGCATAATGGAGAGGGGCCTTGGTGACTGAAATGGCAGGGTTGATAAGGTCCTGCATCATATTGACAAAACAAAGACACATCCAGCACTGACTAGTCAACTGACACAAGGAGACTGTGAAGATAGTTTTGAGAGTGAGGATGAGATTCTCACTGTTCTCAAGCTGGAAGTGGATGTGCCTCTGATGTCTCCTACCTATCCCCAGTCATGGAGTTCCCTCAACCTTACATGTACATCACCATCCCTATCTGTCTTGTATGTCCTGCATGTCTGCACTTGCTACCTGGCTTACTCAGTCAAACCTCTCAACCATTTCAAATTCCTTGGTATTTACAGGTTTTAAGTGCAAAATATTGGGGTGCCACAAATTCCTGAGTGGCCCCATTAATTTCTGAATTTCCCGGTCTTTTTTTTTTTTTTTTGCATTAGCCATTTACCACTTTAAATTTATGGCTAATGTCACCTGTCACCACTCATCAACAGCCTACATGGGTGTGCATGCGTGATGACATCAGCTACTGCTGATACAGCAAACAGGTGCTGACTTTGAGGGAACATGAGTGAAATTCTTGGCTAGGCTTATAAGGGCCTCTGGGCCAGTAGCCTAGTATCATCCTATGAATTTATGACCCTTTGAACTGCCTGTTGGACTGGAGGTAAATAAGGGAATGTAAACAGCAATGGCGGCAGATGTGCATAAGTTTTGCAGAGTCCGCCCACATCATGTCCCAGCCTCCTGGAAGAAAACTTATCTAACAGGCCTGTAAGCTTTCAATGCAATTAATTTATTTTATCACAAGTCTGATTGTTGTTTTGCATTTAGGCCATTTAAGATCCATTTTTTGTTGTGCATTCGGGCCATTTTATTTTGTCTGCTGGTTGCTCATTAATCTCTTTATTTTATCAACTGTGCATGTTTTATCTGCTGCTGAGCTGGAAACTTTTATCTGCTGCTGAGTTGGACTGCATTTGGCATAAACTGTTGTTGTGCTGTTTCAGTTATCTCTTTATTTTATCTGCTGGGCAAGTATGCAAGCTAGCTGGAAAGTTTTTATCTGTTGAGTAAGTGTGCTGAAAAGTTTTATCTGCTGCTGAGTACATTCAGCATTAACCATTGCTGGGCCATTTCAGTTATCTCTTTATTTTATCTGCTGGGCAAGTGTGCAAGTTATCTGGTAAGTTTTCTCTGCTGCTGAGCTGGATTAACCGTTATTGGGCCGTTTCAGTTATCTATTTATTTTATTGCTGGCTAAGTGTTATGTTATCTGCTCATTAGGTGTGTGTGTTTTTCAGTTTATCTGCTGGTTGCTCTGCTCATTTATCTTTTTATTTTATCAAGTGTGCGAGTTTTATCTGCTGCTGGGCAAGTTAGCTTGAAAGCTTTATCTGCTGCTGAGCACATTCGGCATTAACCTCTGTTGGGCCATTTCAGTTTTTCTGCTGATTGCTCATTTATCTTTTTATTTTATGAAGTATGCAAGTTTTATCTACTGCTAAGCAAGTTTAATCTGGTGGTGGGCAAGTTAGCTGGAAAGTGGGCCATTTCAGTTATCTCTCTATTTCATCTGCTGCTGAGTTGCATTAGCCATTTCCAGTTATCTCTTTATTTATTGCTGCCCAAGTGTTCTGTTATCTCTTCATGTATTATGTGTGTGTGTGTCTGTGTGTGTGTGTGTGTAAAAATCCCCCAATTAAGCATACCTGGTGGTTAGGGGTAGTCAGGCTCAAACCCTGTACCATGGGTACAAGGAGCATGAGCCTGAATTCCCTACCCACACCAGCTTTTTAGTCTGTTCCTCTAAAAATTTGTGGTTTTCTAGCAAATTAGTGAGAATTGAATTCAGTAAATAATGATATGAAGACTGAACTTAAATGGCTATCTTTCAGGAAACTAATGGTAACACAAAACATTTTATTCTAGCAAGTAGCAACTTTTCTAAGACTGTTCAAGCAGTGTTTAAAATGTGTCCCTCGTTTTGGGCCTTTCTCACCCCCCCAATAAATGTTGGCTTATTCCAGATTTCTTAAGTTGTGCTGCATAGTTCCTCAGCAGGAGAGAAGTGTAGTGCTGCTTATTCAAAGTCTGTTTGTGTTAGAACAAGTAGAATGCTTGCTTTTGATGCAGAAGGTTGTGGGTTCTACTCCCACAGTATATAGATGGATTGCTGATACTGGGTTGTACTTTTAAAGGGGGTGGATGCTGCAGTCCTGAGAATGTCCTCTTTGGGGGAGATATCTAGTAACTAAGAACCTGTTATCAGTTTGCATCCATTCCCTATTGCAATATTAGAAGCTTATCATTTTTTTAATGTAACAGGCAATTATTCCCTCAAGGACAACGGACACTTTATTTGTAGATAAAACAATGAAATATGAAGTTGTTTGCTAGCAACAACCTCTTCATTAATTACAGATCTCTTTAGTGTGGAATTATTTAGATGACATTTACTTCTGCAGAGATTGTGCATATGTACTGATACTGGTGGATTGTAGTAGTTTAAATAGACTTTTATGTATTTATTTATTTTATTTATTTATTTCAATTTGTTGACCGGGAGTGTCGGACTGGATGTAGGTCCATTTTCAGCGGAGGCCCGGGGAGAAAAGCTCCACAGTAAAATAAACAGACAGTAGTTACATTGGATTACATAGCGATTAACAATTTAACATAGCAATTACTTACAACATATTTACAGATTAAGAACATAGTACATCAGTAGACAACTAGAATATTTATCTGTGAAGTATATAACAGACATCAACAAATGTTACAATGAGAAGTTCCTGCTGTATAATAAGTACTAGGCTTATGAGCATCTGAGCTTGCTATAATCAAGGTAGTTAGTGGAGTGGAAAGAAAGGTAGTGGTTGGATGGGGTGGATGATATTAGAGTGGGACTTGCAAGGGCATAGCCAGCATGTTTTTAGGTGCGCTTTTAGTAAAGTTTTGAAGTGGGTGCATGATGGTATGGAGGTAATTGTGGGTGGGAGTGAGTTCCATAATTTGGCTATGGTGCAAGAGAATAGTGCTTCACCAGCAGAGTTATTGGCTTTAGTGATCTGCAAGTGATTTTTGTTGCTGGATCTTAGTGGCCTGGTTGTGCGATAGAGTTGGAGTAGTTTCTGGAGGGATGGGACATTTAGTGGATGGTTTCCTAGTTTGTGGGTGAGTGAGAGTTGATACCACTGAAGGAGGTGAGGGAGTTCAAGCCAGCCCAGTTCAGCAAGTGAGAGACAGTGGTGACTATGGTAGGATGCCCCTGTGGCGAATTTGGCTATTTTGTTGTAGCAGGTCTCTAGCTTGTTTAGATCACATTGCCTTAGGTTGGTATATATTGGAGAGTCATAAGGTAGGGTGGAGATAAGGTGGGAATTTGCTATTGAAATCTTTGCTGCTTTGGTGAGAAATTGCTTATTTCTGTATAACGCTCCTAGCTTTATGATGGAAATGTTCTGAATTGGGTAGTTTTGTCATTATTGGTTTATGCATTTTGTTTCATTTCTTACTGTAAAAATGTTAAAAACAAATTTAAAATGTGCTCTAACAAGTGTGCTGTATTATACAAGGAATATAATATAATTTAATACAATCGGGAAGGTGTATGAACGAAAACATGTATGTTTTGTGTGCAAGAGGCCTATGACTTGAAAACAGCCCAAAGGTAATCTTTACCCGCCACTGGCCAGATGCATTTTCTTTAAATGTGGGTTTCAATGCTGTTTCATTGAATGTGGGTTTCAAGGCCAGAGAAGCTTTAATGCTAAGTCTGTTTTCAGTGTGAGATTGTATTGCTTTTTTTAGCAAATGTCTATCAGTGTTTGTGCTATAAAATGTAAAATAAAAGTTTTAAATGAAATCCAAATAATCAGTGTAGAAGTAAAGCAGTATGCACATTACAATGTTTATGGTAAATGGGGCAAAATAGCCAAGTAATGGAACATTGGAATGGCTTCAGGGGGAGGGCTTTGTATGGGGGGGGCCCCATTCGACCATGATTTTGTGAAGGTGGAAGGGTGGCAAACTCAGACAGCCCTGGGTGGCACAAACTCTATTTATGCCACTGATCAGTAGGCCATGGAGAATAACATTTGGAGGTCCTAGCAAACTATAATATTCTTTTGCTAAGATTAGAATATTGCCTACCATTAAATGCCCAACTTTTACCACAAAACCCACATACTGCAAGTCGCCAAAAACAAAATTCTAAGGTTCATCATCTTCTCCCTTCCCATTGAACATAATTGCTACACATTTAAAAAAATGGTTACCATTTACTACAGGGTCTGAGGCCATATTTTGGTTGTCTGTTCTTCAGTTTGTGTTTGAAAGTTGGTATCCCACAATTCCATTGGAATGGGAGGGGGTTACATAATTATGTATTCAATTTGTATGTTAATCAGCATACAGATTTGTACCTATTTTTCATGGGCCTTTGTCTAGATTTTTGATGTTTCCAGGCTGAGAGGTATGCATACCCTACCAGCCTAACTCTCTCATTCCTAATCATCTTACTCAACATTCCTCTCCCCAAAAAAAATACACCCCATACATAACTCTCCACTTTACCTGTGTGTAATCATGATATACTTGATTTTTGTCAAATTAGCTATACAACGTAATTCTATTTTTGTCACCCATCACTGGTGTGGTGACCTTCCAAAGTCATTAAATACTTTGTACAATGCTACATTAATGCTCTGAAGAGGTGGTCTCCATCACCCTCCTGCAAATTCCAATATTCTTTAGACTATATCCAACCCCCCCCCCAATTTTCACTACTGTCCTATCAACCCTTTTTTCACACATTTAATCTGGTCATAAAATAGAATTACACGCAACACACATGGCCAGAAATGCAAATCCAAAACTTTTCAGTTGTTCTCTTTAGCATTTACACAGTGGCTGGCATTATGGAGTAATACTGAGTGATGATAAATGCCATTTAACTTCCTATGACAAAATCAGAACATTTTAATTTCAGCCTCACAAGCAATACCCACTTTTCACAAATGTGCTTAAATCTGCTGCACTATAGGAATACAGAGTAAAGACAGCACTTTGAAACAGTTACTCTAACATTTCTTAGGCTGCTGGATGTAATGAACTTGAAGTTCCTATGTGGTGTGCTGAGATAACTACCTTGTCTGTAGACTGATATAGGTTCATAGGTTCAATTACAGTTGTATGTCAAACTATAATTTCATGACATTTTATATTCCTATCTTATGTTTAACTGCATGTCTGTATTTATATGCGCTTACAACATTTCATTAACATAGCACTTAAGTTGTGCAGCAAGAAAACATTTGCAAAATCATTCCATTCCCAGCAGGGAGACTTATTAAACCATGCCTATCCTGCTCATGTCTTCATCTTGTTTCTACTCTCCTACCCATTCTTGCTCCCTATAGCAAACATTTTATTGTACAAAGCATGGCAGAGTAATAATGAGGAAATACCTAAGAGAATAACACCGTAAAGATGGTTCTACATATACCATAAACAGAACTCTTGGCTATTTATCTTTCCACCTCTGTCTCCTGTTCACCCCTTCTGCTTCAGTAAGTTGTCACTGTCCCTTCAATTTTATGAATTAAATCCCATGCTATAGAGCTCCTTTGTGACATAATGAGATAACACTCAAATGCATAGACTGATTTTTGTATACTCTCAAGGATTCTAATCCAGGCAATTACAAACTGTTACTGGCTGTTGTTAGTACACTATATGTGTAGCTGTTGCCTTCATATTGTTTTGAACAACCATTATCATGCTTCTGTAACAATATAGTTGCCTTCTGCCCCCCATCCATGTCTATTCCCCCTTCTGTATCCTCACTCTGTGTCCTCAGCAGGTGACAGATGCCTGGTGCAGGGCAGCAGCTGTACGTTAGGGGAAATGGAAGTACACAGCTCTTGGTATAATCTTGTGAGTTTCTGCCTTTGGCTGAATCACTCTAGTGCCATTTGTGCTACTGTGCTCAGCTATGTACAGTCAGACTAATCTTCTCTTCAGTACGCTGAAGAGTTGAATGTACACCATACTGGATGTTCCAGTTTCAAGTAAAGTTAAGAAACATTCAGCACAGGATCACTTAGTGCACCTCTGGCTGTAATGTACACCCTATGTAATGTTAAAATTGTCATTACTATGATGAAGCCTGATGCCTATATTCTCCCTTGCTTCATTGTTTTGTGATTACCTCTTCAAACAAAATAAGGCTGCTTATGTTTCAATCATGATTATACTTTTTAAGCCCTGCTTGATCCCTGTTAGAAACACCTGATTGTACATACAGTAGCATGGCAGATAAGTCATCAGGAATAACATAACAGTACTACAACACAACACAAAACTGTTTAAAAATGGCCCACAAAGATATAACATTTTTTGTCTGTCTCTATCCCTGTCTCCACATCTGAATCTCTTCCCACTTCTGTATCATCACGTTTTACTGTGTTATGTTTACAAGGCTACTGCATGTAATGTACACGTTATGGGATTTTGCAATTGTCATGAGTGAGATGAACAGTAATACATACATTATCTTTTGCTTTGATCTGTTGCTATATTTGAACTCCCTGAGAAAGGGCTTTCTATGTAGTATGGATAGATAATGCTCAGTTCTGTATATCTGTTTTTAAAATACTTCCAATGTTCAAATCCAGATGTATGCCAAATCATGTTTAAATGATTTGCATGACTCCTGTGGTTGTAAATGTTTGCTACACATTCTTTTAACACATCATTATCCTGCTGATGTCTTATTGAGATTAGTCCCTATTGGGAATACTGCCTTATACAGATCTTGCCTGAATAATTATGATGACAAACCAAAGAGTAACACAACACAAATACGTGCAGAAAAGAGCCATAAACTAATCCCTTAGTATGCTTGTATGTGTGTACCTGTCAGAAACTTTCCATCTCGTCCAACCCCTATTTTGTCATCAAACAGGCCTTGATTCAAACCTAGTTCTATATTCCATTTTCCATCAGCAATAACATGCTTTATCCATCACGTATTTCTTAATACACCTGTATCATATATATCAGGAGTGAAGGACTGCCACTGTCATGACATGACCATAACACATATCTGTTCTGTACTCCATCAGATTCACACAGGGTTGTATGTGTATGCTGCTTATTTGCATGAAGACTACTACTAATTCCCATTCAGAATTCAACACCTCAAGATATGATTATGCATGCTTTAATTCTTTGCTATCAGCAGTGCAAATGAGCTTCAGGGAGAAGGTTAAAAATTATTACCCGAGTACTATGTGAATAAGTTGTAAAACTTCTGTATGTGTGACAGTACTTTGATAATGAGGTACCTGGATTTCACAGTGATGTTGACTTAATTAATTCAATCTGTTTTGTATGCCTGCATTCCAATGGTTAGACTTGCAACTCTGTTGCAATGTTGTGTAACTTTTTCACACATAATCATTGACTATTATTCAGAAGTGCACTGTCATATTTAGGAAGTATCTGTTTGTATTACCAATGCACATTGTGCAAGCATGAACCAGGACAACTGACAATGACACAGTAAATGGTTACTATTTGCATGCAGTCATCCTGGGATAAATTGTCATGAATGCTTGCTTGACAATCCACTGTTTTGCAATTATGATTATCATTGAGACACCTTACTGTGAAATAGGTACATGTCCCTCACAGTAACACAGTGTACATCAATGACACTATATAGATGATAGCTGAGAAGTATGTAATTACAGGAGATAAGCACTGTGCTTTTACAATGGCCTGTCTAGACACATGCATTTGTTCCAGAACCTGCGATGCAAAGCAGCTGATTTGAAACAATTAAGTTTTAATACTTACAAATGTGCATGTCATTGAAGTTAGACTTCTCCTGTGGTGTTTACGATTCATACTGCATTCTCTAGATTGTGTAATTAGTTAGGTAGGTGGTTCATATCTGACTGTGGTAAACTTGTGTGTGTATGGTTCTAGTGATGGTTAAATAAAGCCTCAACAATAGATGTGCTGTGCCTATTTCCACTAAGGAGACAAATTTAACTTTGGACCCAGGTCACCCTGCACTTTATCCCACTTTTAACACAACATCTTCTCTGCAACACATTGATGAGGTCATCCTGTCAAAAGTGCACTCGCTGCCCTTTAGAGTTAGACTTCTCCTGCGGTGCTGGCAGCTACTACTGTATTCTCCAGTTTATGTAACTAGTAATGCAGGAGGTTCAAATTTCACAGTGGTAAATTTGTGTGTGTGGCTATGATATCATGTACATGTAGCTCTGTGAATAGAGATGCTGTATCAACTTCCACTCACTTTTACCACAAATATGTTCTCTGCAACTCACTAACGAGGTCATCCTGTCAAAAGTGCACTGTCTCACTATACAGGTCAGACTTCTCCTGCACTGCTTATGGCTAATACTGTGCTCTCTAGATTGAGTAACTAGATAGGTAAGTGTTCTGAATCCAACATTGGTTAACTAATATGACTGTGTATACTACTGCGGTGGTGGTGCTGCGGTAGCGTTGTCACCTCACAGTAAGACGTTGTCCTGTTTGATACTCAGCTAAAGCGTCTTCTGTGTGGAAACATGTGTGAATGGGCATACCTTCATTGAAGGTTGTGCATCAGGGCTGGCAACTCGGTACGTAAAAATCTACTGCCAATCATTAGCAGACCGGAGTTCCGCTGTGGCAACCCCTAACCAGGAAAAGCCGAAAGATACAACAAAATACTATTATGTACAGTTGATACCGTGACAACCCTCTTATGCAAATTTTTACTTAGGAGACTACTTAAGGAGACATACTTTCACTGGCAGAGAGCTACCTTATAAATTTCTATTACTCATTGCTATACACAGTTTTGGAAATACAATGGTTACATCATGCTTTCAAAAATGAACTACATCACAGTTGTAGTATGAGTCATCCTGTGATGCTGGCTGTTGCTACGGTGCTCTCTAGATTGCATAACTAAATAGGAAGGGCATTTGAATCCAGCAATGATTGACTACTGTGAGTGTGTGTTTATCTGCTGTGCTGTGTGGAAAAGGCTTGTAATCCATATAGTATGTGTAGCTGTGCATTGCTACAGTGCTCTTCAGCCACCTTTTTAACTTTTTAGGAAAACACCAACGTATGAAACAATGGTGATGTCATCTATTCAAATGTGCACTGTCATAAATATAAACCATCATCTTGTGTGGCATGTGTGATTCAAGCAGTGTTCTATAAATTGTAATCTTAGGTGGTCAGTTCAAATTTACACATGACTCATTAAACTTATTTGTGTCAGTATGACTGTAAATGTGGATGTAGGTAACAATGTTGTCACCCAGCTATTTGCTGTGTACATGTATAGATGGGGATTCCTACTACAAGAATTTCTCCTCATTTTTTTCACACAGAACTGTTTTATTTGATAATGATGATCTCATGGTATGACATTTGGCTTTCCCAAGACAACTATTAAGGCTTTTCCTGTGGCATGAGAAAATGAGACAATGTTCCATATGCTGTTTCCTTAGTAAGGTATTCGTCGAATCCACAATAATCCACACATTGTGCATGATTGCCATTCTCCTGTCATAGTGACAATTGCATTACGCATCACATGTATTTGGGTATACCTATTAGCAGGCAATGTTATGTGAGAAATAGACATATAGCAGCAGTCTTTTAAAGAAATTGCAGGCAGACATTTCCCCTTGCAACATGATGTCACTGCTTCACATGCTCAAACATCTCAAAATTTTACCAAGACTTTCACAGTGGCACTTTAATTCTTCATGCTATCCTGTATCTTCCATTGTAGCATAGTCAGTTGTTCAAAACCCATGTTGATTGGCTGTAAGCATTGCCTGTCCTTATCCTGTTATGCATAAATGACATCCATAACTGTTGTAACATGTACAGTTACATTGAAAGAAGTCTTCCCATCCCTTTTACCTCATGCATGTTGATACACAAGCATGTTATGTAATGATTTCACATAGATGGATTCTTACAAGAGTAGTAAGGCTTCCACTGTGGTACATGTGATTCATATGCATGCTGTTAGTCAGTGGACTTACATAAATTGCTGTTCAATTCTAGCAAAATGCAACATTATATAATGTACTGACTTTGCACAAACAATACTACATTGAGCTATTATTCTCATTTTTTACCTTGGAGAAAGAAATATAAACTCATTTTGTAATTTCATGACAATGAAACAGTCATTCTGTGAATATTGTGCTGTGAGTGTTCCTGTGGCACATGCATTTAGTGGTTTACCAGGGCAACATTGAAACTGCCTCGGTCGTCTGGCACATGGTTGAAAGGCAGTTTCTCAGGTAGGCAGAATGTCAAACGAAAATCAGTTGAGTTACAGTACAGCAAATGGATAGTGTAGGTCGATCATTTTGGTTCAAAATTGTGCAGGGAGGTTGTGCTTCAGTGAGGAACATGGAATTAGCCCATTTCCTCACTGTAGTACAATCTCGGAGTTGTTTTATTTAATTTACAGGGGGTGTGGGGGGTGCAGGGGGGTTTAGCCCTCCTGCAAAATACTAGAAGTAACATACTATTGACTGTAGAGTTCAACGGTACATTAATGTGCATAGCAGGAAGTGAGTGACTTCACCTCCTGCTATGTCGAATACATCGAACCATGGTGGTCAATGTATTCAGTTTCACTTTGGGTTTGCATTCAAAATTTCATATTCAGCATTTCCAGTTGACTTTTGTTATTGGTCGACCAAAGCTGATTCAAACTTTCAATAGTAAATCCATTTAGTAATGACTTGTACAGCATATCTACACAGATACTTTCTGCTTCAGTTCTGGAACATTGCTGTTGTACAAAACAACAGGAACAGCTTCCTTCAGAAGAAACGTTGATACTGCACTGCTCACAGTTGTATGAACATTAATGTAGTTATCTCCTAGTCATCATTCTGAGAAAATTGAATGGTACAAATTATCCTCAAATGTCCTTTATTACTTTACAGAATAATTTCAGTTGTCTGTGCAAGATCTAGTGCTATGTTGTATGGCACATGCGGTCAATACACAGCACTGTAATGTATAGTTTGATGGTCAAGGGTGCAAATCTGGTAATAGGTTGCTGTCAGTGAACTTTATCACACAAGGGTGGCTTAGGCAAAGAAAGTATTTATGGCACAGTTATAGGGCAACATTTTTAATGGCATCATCCTTAAAGGTAGAGGATCTATACTCTTTACAATAGGGAAGTGCTGTAAGCCCTTCAAGTGTGTTCATCATGACTTAAATAGTAAGTCTATTTCTGTGGTGTCACAGGTTGAAACACATCTTGCTGTTATCTGTCCTGGCATGTATTCCAGACTGGCAAGATGCACATATTGAGTATGTCACTGATTGTTTACAGGCATTACTTAATTTCCAAATAAAAATGCACCATATTGCATGAATTCCTCCAAACATCTATACATTACTGTAGTTGTTTTCTTCACACTGTATAGCTTTAGAGCAGACGAAGACTTTCATAATACTTCTTATTGGATGGCATGATGATCATAAAGTGTTTGGGCCTGTATTAGCACATGTTCTTGTTTGTTTACATGCTGTTATGGTAGTGTTTGCTGTAATTTCTTGTGAGCATGCCCAGTATAATAGGTTCATAGATTAGTACTAGGCTAACTGCCCTTGCAAGCCATTTTAAGCATAGCCAATTATCCCTTGTGAGACTCAAATCCTGCACCTTGTGTTTGTAAGGCAAACACCTTAAACATTAGGCCACCCTCCCAACAACTGATCATGTAGTAGATGTGCTCTCTGTATGAAAGCAGACCTTGAACTAGTGAAATGTCATCAGATCTGTGTTATCACTTATGAATTGCATAGAGTGTAATTATATAACTGTTTAGCATGTACATGAATATAAACACGTTTGTCTAATACATGTTTCAAGGTAATATACTCGCTGTTTGTTGTATGTTATATTCAATAACTGCAGTCTATGTGAATAACCCCTAATGTAGTCACTGTCCTTGTTGACTGTTATCTCATTGTGGCATGTTTTCAGCATCAATACCACATTACTCCCCTTTGTTATAATGTTGCATTGTGTCCCTCTCACATCTGTTGTTAAAATGTCTGTTTTTAGTTATGTGCATGGGTAAAGAATTGTGAATAGAATTAATTATTATTATTACATCAATATGGAAGTATTTATGTTTCAAATGTTTCTCTGTGATATAATCACATTTGACTGCATTAGCTGAGTACATTTTCTCCATTTATCCTCCCCTCTTACTTATGTTGCTAGTATTAACATTGTATTTTGTGTACATTTTCCCCATTTAACATCACCTGCATCTTCATTCTCAGAATAAACTCACCCTTACTCCATGTAGACTGTCGACACATCCTCACATAATAGGTTTGCTTAAAGATAAGCTCTTTTGTTTACATAGGTTCATAGGTTGGTACTAGGCTATCGGCCCTAGGGCCTATGCAAGCCTAGCCATAACAATTCCCTGGATATTTCTTCCCACAATATTTACTTCTCTGGACCCCTGTCTAGTAGGGTGACTGACATGATCCCCGGGGTGAATTTCCTATCTCCCATCCAATCATCAAGGTTCCTTTTGAAGTGGGCCAAGGAGGTGCTCTGCCTGACATCTATGGGCAGTCTATTCCAGAGTATGGGGAGTCTCTGGGTCAGGAACCTATCCCTCCAGCATGTTTTGTTCATTGTGATGACAAGGTTTAGATCCCTGGAGCGTGTGGCTCTGAGGGATTGGGATTTCTTTAAGTGGAGCATGTCCAACAGCTCAGGGTTTGACATGGCCTTGTATGTTAAGCAGAGATCACCTCTGAGTAAACGATATGCCACAGAGTATAGCTGGAGTTTTTTTAGATGGTCAGCATATGGCATCTGCTTTTGGCCTGTGATTCTTTTAGTGAGGTATTTCTGTGGCCTTTCCAGTTGTGGCAGACGTCTTGTGAGGTACATACCAAATGGGGCATTTACTCTATAATGGGTCTAATGAGGGATGAGTACAGTGGGACAATTACCTCCTTTTTTCTGGATGAAAAGCCCTTAGTGATGAGGTCTGCCACATAGAAGGATTTCCTGACTGTTGTGGCGATGTGGTTATTGAAAGTGAGACCACTGTCCACCTGTGTCCCTAAGTCTCTCATCACACTTTCAGTGTTTAGTGTCCTGCCACTTATGTGGTAATTCATGAGTACATGTTTTTTTCCAAAGGGGATAACTATACATTTCTTGGCATTAAGCTTGAGACCATGGCTCTGGTACCAGGCATCTGTTTCTGTAAGGCCCTTTTGTAGACTATCCACATCATTTGGGGATTCAATAATGGCTCCCAGTTTGTAGTCATCTGCGAACTTTGTTAGCCAGAGTCCCTTAGTGTTGGCCTGTACTTAAGAGAAGTAGATGCAAAACAAGAGTGGTCCCAGGACTGAACCCTGAGGTACTCCACTTGTCACTTATCTGGAGCTGGATTTGGAGTTGGCTACTTTTACACTCTGGGTTCTGTCAGTAAGCTAGATGGCAACCCATCAAGTGACATAGGGATTTATGCCCAGCTTAGTAAGTTTATCTATGATTCCAGAGTGGGGGATGGGGTTGAAGGCCTTGACGAGGTCCAGATAGGCTGTGTGGACCGCCTTACCCTCGTCCACAGCTCTGGAGACTGATTCGAAGAAGTCAGATTCAGGAGACAAGATCGGCCCTTCACAAACCCAAACTGGGTGCGGTCCAGTGTTTGAAGGCTGCCAATGTCTTTGTTTATAAGTTCCATGATAATGCATTCCATGCCCTTGCAGATCAGGCTTGTCAGACTGATGGGACGGTAGTTCCCAGGATCCAAGGTGGATCCTCCCTTGTGGAGCGGGATAATTGTAGCTGTGCACCACTCAGTGGGCATGAAGCCTGAGGTGAGGCTATGATTAAACATGACACTTAGGTGAGGTGCCAGTTCTTTTTGTAGTTCATGTAGTACACAGGCTGGGATGTAATCCGGTCCCATGGATACTTTATTCTTAGCTTTGGAGAGTGCGGTTTCTACCTGTGTGGCCGTGAGTATCGGAATTTGACAATCTTTTGTTATTGAGATGGGCCCTTTAGGGGGTGAGAGGGGGGTGAAGTTGGCACTAAATCGATCTGTTAGGATATTGGCAATGTCCTTGGGATCAGTATATGTAATGCCATTCTGTTGTAGCTCAGAGCAGATCTGAGCATTGCCATTTAGATTCTTGACATAACTATAGAATGCCTTGTGGTTGCCTTTGGAATCTTTGGCAATTTTATTTTCGTAACTAGCTTTTGAAGATTTTATGAGTGATCTCAGCTTCTTGCTGAGGCTGGTGAGGGAGTTTTTTGCATCCTTGGATTTTCCTCTTTTCTGCAACAGTTTCTTCCTTCTGTTGTATAGTTTGTTTATAGCAGGGGACCACCAGATCGGATTCCTTTTTTTGGAGAAGAGCATCTTGGTTCTGTTTGGGATGGCACGATCCATGCACAAGTGGATGTGCTCATACCGTGCCTTAGTGTAGGATTCTGTAGTCGAACTTCCAGATCCCGTCTGCGTGGGTGTTGTGAAGTTTGCCACTTCTGACTTCAGTAGCATGAAGTTGGCTTTGGAGAAGTTTTTTAAGGAGGTTTCCTTACTGGGGGGTGGGGGTGGGATGTGGATGTCAAAGGTGATTTTCTTATGGTCAGAACTGACCAATGAGGGGGTGACCACTGGTGTGGAGCATCTATCTCCCATGTTGGTAATGACCAGGTCTAGGATTTTGGAGCCCCTGGTGGGACAATGGATTAGTTGATCCAGGGCGTTGGAATTTATGAATTCCAAGAACCGTTGGGAAAAGGAGTTGGTGCCCGAGTAGTTTTCCCAGTCAATGGCAGGGTAGTTGAAATCACCCAGTATTAGGGTGTTTGGTTGTATCTTAATATTTTCCAGTATGTTTAGAAAGGTGTAGTGAGAATCTTGGGGCATGGTGGGGGATCTGTATCAAGCTACAATTTAGATTGCAGTCTTACCTATTGTTAGTTGCACCTGGGGAATTTCAGATGCATTGTGTTGGGCAACTAGCCTGGAGCTGTGAATATCCTTGGTGAATATGGACACTCCTCCACCTTTAGTGTTTCGGTCTTGGTTTTGTGGCCGAAAAGTGTGGTAAGAATTGTAGCCTGGTATTGCAGGGGTGCTCTCTGGAGCCTTGAACCAGGTCTCAGTTACTGCACAGATATCGATGTTCTCCATTTTTAGGAGTGCCTCGAGAGAGTGCATTTTGAGGTTTAGACTTCTAGCATTGAGTAGCATTACCTTCAGATTTTGCATGCTTGTATCTGTTACGGTGGTGTTTTTATCCTTTGAACCTTGCCTAAAAGGCACTATAGGGGTGGCAAGAGCTTTAGCCAGTAACCTGAATCCCAGGGGTGACAGGTGCAGACCATCTCTGGCAAAGCATCATGGTTTGTCGATCATGTCTTCCCAGGCAGACAAATACTGGATCCCCTTTGAATGACACTAGAAGCTTAGTCAATTGTTGAAGTCAATCATTTTGTCCTTATACTGTGGTATCATTCTGGGCGAAGGCGGGATGCTACTCAGGGCTAGGGTCATACCTGCCTGGGTCACATGATCCAAGAGCTCTTCCATGTCTCTTTTCATGTAGTCCAGGGAGGTACGTCTCAAGTCATTCACTCCAGCATGAACAATGACAGAGTCGTATTTGTACTTGTTGTGGCGTGACTTGAGTGAATGCGTTATGTGGCAGATCCTGGCACCCGACAGGCAGCTGACTGTAATTTTTTCCTTGTTCAGCCTGGTGAGCTCATTGTGTGCTCATGCTTCCTTGCACTGTTCCATGGCCAACAACATTGTTACTGACCATGAAATGGTGTTTCTAAATGTGTAAGATCAACAAGCAGCATGCATATTCAATGAGCACTGCAGCTCATGGAGCTGACATGTTGAAATTTTGTAGGCCTCATGCAAAGCCTACATGATTGTTAATGAATCTCAGGGAATATTTTCCATGTGCTCATAAGGATTTTTTTTTTCTGTTTGTTTGGCCTGGTGTTCCAGTTGCCTTCTACATCCAAAAAGCACACAAATCAGTAGACGAAATGCTGAATCTTTACATTTCTTATATGTGTACTGCAATAAATTACTGTGCCTCTTTGTGTGCGTTTGTGTGTGCGTGTGTGAGTGTGTGTGCGTGTGTGTGCGTGTGTGTGCGTGTGTGTGTGTGTGTGTGTGTGTGTGTGTGTGTGTGTGTGTGTGTGTGTGTGTGTTTATGTGTATGTGCATGTGTCCGTCCAAAGATGGACTTGTATCCCATCCAGTACTGACTTTCTGCCTTACATTTACTCAATGTCCCAGTATGCCCTGGTTACCTTCTGACACTGAATAGGACAACATAGGTATCGCAGAGTTATGGAATCATTGAATCAATTGGAGATAAAAGGACACTGAAGCTGTTGCTTCCTGAGAGAAAACATATTGTCCATCATAAAAAAAAAAAAAACATATTTTATAAACTGACCTTTCAAATGGGTAGTAATTGAAAATTCTAGCAACTCTGAAAGTGAGGAAATTAGCCTGAAATCAGAAATAAATGAGAGATGGTCTGGTCTGCTACAGGAAATATAGTGGTATGTTTCTAGAGAACATGAAAGATGCCTTCTGGTATAGAAATGCTTGATGGTTGTATGTATGAATATATCAAAGGCACTAACGTTAGTGGTATAATTTGTCTGAACTGGTAGTAGGGCATATCCTGAGTTTTTGTGGTAGTAGGGCATATCCTGAGTTTTTGATTTCACACTTTCACTGTTTGCTCCTAGATAAGCACCCCTCATTTTGTCTAATGTTAAAAATTATTTAATGGATATTTCATTGTGATCCTTCAAGAATAACTACCAATATCCCTGTGCCTAGAACTAACTTTCATAGCATCTTGTCAAAATAGACCATAAAACATATTATGCAGCCGAGACATTAATGAACTGTTTCCTATAGCCCAGGGTTTGGTTCTTATAGGTTCATGGGTAAGTACTAGGTTATCTGCCCAAGGGCATTTATAAGCCTAGCCAGAATGTGTTGGCTTTCGCCACTCCCTTAGATTAGTTCCCTGTGCCTCTGTCCAGCAGAGACATCAGTTCCCTGTGCCACTCTCCAGCAGAGCCATTAGTTCCCTGCGCCACTGTCCAGCAGAGCCAGTGCAGTGATCCTCGGGGTAAATTTTCTGTTTCCCATCCACCCATCAAGGATTGTCTTGAAAACTGTTAGTGAGGGGCTCTGCCTAATGTATATTGGAATCCTGTTCCAAAGCATGGGGAGTCCCTGGGATAGGAATCTATCCCTCCAGCATGTCCTATTTATCATTGTGGTGAGGTTTATATCTCTAGAGCGTGTGGCTCTCTGGGATTTGTTTTTTTTTAGGTGGAGCATGTCCATCAATTCTGGGTTGGACATGGCCTTGTATGTCAGGCAGAGATCACCTCTGAGTAAGCAGTATGCAACTGAGTACAGCTGGAGTTACTTGAGTCGGGCTGCATAGGGCATCTGTTTGAGGCCAGTAATCCTCTTGGTGAGGTACTTTTGTGGCCTTTCCAGCTGTTGCAGGTGACTTGTAAGGTTCATCCCAAATGGGGTATTGTATTCTATGATGGGTCTAATGAGTGATGAGTAGAGAGGCACAATAACCTCTTTTGTTCTAGATGCGAACCCTTTTGTGATTAGGCGGGCCACATAGAAGGATTTTCTAACCACCTTGGCAATATGATTTCTATCTACTTGTGTCCCCAGATCCTTATTACATTTTCTGTATTTAGGGGACTACCACCTATGTGGTAGTTCGCGGGTATTTTGTTTTTTCCAAAGGGGATGACTATGCACTTTTTGGCATTTAGCTTGAGGCCATGATTTTGACACCAGGTATCCGTCTCAGTGAAACCCATCTGAAGGGTGTCTGTATCAGCCAGAGAATCAATTATGGCCCCTAGTTTGTAGTCATCTGTGAACTTGGTCAGCCATAGTCCTCCTATGCTTGCCTGTACCTCTGAGAAGTATATACCGAACAGGAGGGGTCCTAGGACTGAGCCCTGGGGGACGCCACTTGTAACCGGTTTAGAGTCGGACATAGAGTCTGCAACTCTCACCATGTGGGTAATATCCATGAGCCAGTTGGCAACCCATCTCGTGATGTAGGGGTTTATGTTCAAGCTGGTGAGCTTGTCTATAATACTGGAATGGGGAATGGTGTTGAAAGCCTTTGCGAGGTCTAGGTAGGCTGTGTGGACCTCCTTTCCCCTCATCTAATTCCTTGGTAACCATCTCAAAGAAGTCCGCCAGGTTTAGGAGCCATGATCTGCCCTTAACAAAGCCAAACTGGGTAGGGTCCAAGGTTTGGAGGTTCCCAATGTCTCTGTTAATGAGTTCCATGATGATGTGTTTCATAGCCTTGCAGACCAGGCTAGTCAGGCTTATAGGGCGATAGTTCCTGGGGTCTATTGTGGCTCCACCTTTGTGGAGCGGGATAACTGTTGCTGTGTGCCACTCTATGGGTAAGTAGCCTGTAGAGAGGCTGACTTTGAACAGTGTGTTTAGGTGAGGGGTTAGTTCATTTTGGAGCTCTTGTAAGACACAGTCTGGGACCCCATCTGGTCCCATTGAAGCTGTGTTTTTGGCTTTGGATAGGGCTGTTTTAACCTGTGCATCGGTGATTGACAGGGCCCTACATTCTTCTGGTATGCTTATGGGCCCTTTAGGGGGTGAGAGGGTGGTGAAGTTTGCACTAAACCTGTCTGCCAGAATGTTTGCAATATCAGTGAGTTCAGTGTATTTTGTGCCATTCTGCACTAACTCAGAGCAGATCCGAGAGTTTCCACTTAGGTTCTTGACATAGCTAAAGAACGCTTTGTGATTATCTTTGGAGTCATTGGCAATTTTTCTTTCAAAACTAGCCTTGGATGATTTAATGAGGGATCGTAGTTTCTTGCTGATACTGATCAGGGATGTCTTTCCTTCTTGGGAATTTACTCTTTCCCATACTAGTTTCCTCCTTCTGTTGTATAGCTTGTTTATGGCAGGGATCCACCAGACTGGTTTCCTTTTCTTGGAGGAGTGAGTCTTGGTTTTCCTTGGGATAGCACGATCCATGCATTCCTGCAGATGCTCATAGAGTGCCTTTGTAAAGGTTTCAGCAGCTTAGACAGCATTGTCCTTTAGCATGGGGGCTGTGAACCTTTCCACCTCGGTCTTAAGTAACGTGAAGTTTGCTTTTGAAAAGTTTTTCATGGTGGTTTCCTTGATTGGGGGTGGAATGTGGATATCCAGAGTGATTAGTCTATGGTCTGATCTAACCAGCGAGGGGTTGACCTCCGGTGTGGAACACCGGTCGCCCATGTTGGTGATGACCAGGTCCAATATGTTGTTCCCTCTGGTGGGGGTGTTGACCAGTTGATCCAGGGCATTTAAGTTTATAAATTCTAGGAAGCGTTGGGCAAGGGAGTTAGTACTTGAGTAGTTCTCCCAGTTTATGTTTGGGTAATTGAAATCACCCAGTATTAAGGTGTCTGGTAGGACCTTCATATTTCCCAGTGTCTCCAGAAATGCTGAATGGGGGTCCTGGGCCATGGTGGGTGATCTGTAGCAAGCTGCAATTTGGATTGCAGTTTTGCCTATTGTTAGTTGCACATGGATGATCACTGATGCATTGTGCTGTGCCACTAACCTGGAGGTGTGGGTATCCTTGATGCATATGGATACACCCCTGCCTTTTGTGTTTCGGTTCTGGTTCTGTGGCCGAAAGGTATGATATGAGTTATAGCCTAGTAGTGCTGGGGTGCTCTCAGGAGCCTTAAACCAGGTTTCTGTTACTGCACAGATGTCAATGTTCTCCATACTGAGGAGTGCCTCGAGTGCATGCATTTTGAGGTTTAGACTTCTGGCGTTGAGTAGCATTACCCTCAGTTTTTGGTTACTTGTGCTATTTATGGTGGTGGGTTTGTCTTTTGAGCCTTGCCTAAAAAAGCCACTATGGGGGCGGCAAGAGCCTTGGCCAGTATTCAAAAGCCTAAGGGTGACAGATGCAAGCCATCTCTTGTGAAGCAACGTGGCTTGTCGAGCATGTCATCCCAGGCGGACAGATACTGGATCCCCTTTGAATGACACCAGAAACTTAGCCAATTGTTGAAATTGATCATTTTTTCTTTATACTGTGGCATCATTCTTGGTGAGGGCAGGATGCTACTAAGGGGCAGGGTCATACCGTCCTGGGCTACATGATCAGGGAGCTATTCCATGTGTCTTTTCATATAATCCAGGGAGGTACATCTCAGGTCATTTACACCAAAATGGACAATGACAGAGTTGTATTTGTACTTGTTCTGGAGTGACCTGAGTGTTTGTATTATGTGACAGATCCTGGCACCTGACAGGCAGTTAACTGTAACTTTCTCCTTGTCCAGCCTGGTTAGTGGGGCATCAGTGTGCCTGTCTATAGAGTCACCTATTACTAGTGTGTTGGATATGTTATTTTGCGTTAAGGGCTGTGATTGCGTGGCACACTGATTATGTGAAGTATGTTTTTCATGGTTGGTGATGGGGTGTGGAGGTTGCTTGGATGTCTGCTTTGGAGGTCTCTGTTGCTTTTGCAGATTTTTATTTAGAGCCTCCGAGTATGTTTTCATGCATTCAGGGGTCCAGGAAAGTAAATAATGTGGGAAGAAATATTCAGGGAATTGTTATGGCTAGGCTTGTATAGACCCCAGGGCTGATAGCCTAGTACTAACCTATGAACTTATGAACCTATGAATGTGTGTTATTTGCTGGTGTTGGTTTATTAGATCTATGTGAGACTGGTGGTATGTTGCAAGTATTACCCTTCTCCTCTTGACTGTCAGTTCCAGTCTTGGGTTGAAAGAGCTTTGCCTCCAGTTTGGCTGTATAATTGCATCTCTCGCATATATTAGGGTTTGGTGGTAGGAGGAGAGGGTTATCTGTGTACATGAGGCAGTTGTAGCATTGCCTCAAAATGCCCAGATTCACCAGTTGGACTGGAGAGTACACAGGAAACTGCCCTTTGGACATGCCTGAATAGGTAGAGTAAGCTGTTTTTCTGACTGGCTGGTGAGGATGAATAGAGAGCCTTGTCCTTCTGGACAGTATAGTGGGGTCTAGTGCTAGGGTTAATTAGTACTTGATATGAGTTTTAAGCAAGTGCTTGACTGTGAAATGAATGGTTTGAGTGCT
The DNA here is from genome assembly GCF_019279795.1 of Protopterus annectens. Lineage (NCBI taxonomy): Eukaryota > Metazoa > Chordata > Ceratodontiformes > Protopteridae > Protopterus > Protopterus annectens. The sequence continues at coordinate 1,293,496,103 of NC_056729.1, read as the reverse complement.
AAAGTTGACGGTTTGTCTAGTACTAAGGGAAAAATTAAAGAGTAGACTTCATGGATAGTTTAACTCTAGCTAAATGGTGCTGCCCGGTGCACAAAACCGCACAAATGTGGTTTTTACAGCAGGGAAGTGAAAGAGATAGACATTAGCCCAAAACGGCTGATAAACTGCTAACTTCTGGGCTGAAACCTCTCCTCCAGGGACAGATAGGCTGCTCAAAGCTCCCCTCTCTCACAGGTGAACAGAGAAACTTCCTTCTATCCAAGTAAGGTATAGCAATACAAAAACTTGTAACACAGCCCTGGATTCAAACTTTTTAAATCACAGATTCACTAAAAAAAATGGTGTTTTAGGTGGAATTAGTTAAGGCAGCAAGAAAAGCAGAAAAGTGATACTTAATCACTCCAAAGTCACTCTTTTGTCTCTCTGCTGCTGTAGACTCTGCAGAACACCTGGAAGGCACTTGCTGAGTGGAATATAAGCGTAAAAACTGCACAAATGAGATTTTTATAGCAGGGAAGTGAAAGAGATAGAAATTAGCCAAAAATGGCCAATAAACTACTAACTTCTGGGCTGAAACCACTCCTTCCAGGGACAGATAGGCTGCTCAAAGCTCCCCTCTCTCACAGGTGAACAGAGAAACTTCTTTCTATCCAAGTAAGGTATAGCAACACAAAAACTTGTAACACAGCCCTGGATTCAGCAATAACCTGAAAACTGGACTATACTAGTTCAGAAAGACAGGAAACAAGTTTTTTTTTCAGAAAATAGAGCAGATACAATCAAAATTAGCCCAAAATTGCCAATAAACTACTAACTTCTGGGCTGAAACCACTCATCCAGGAACAGATAGCCTGCTCAAAGCTCCCCCTCTCACATGTAAACAGAGAAACTTCCTTCTATCCAAGTAAGGTATGGCAACACAGAAACTTGCAACACAGCCCTGGATTCAGCAATAACCTGAAAACTGGACTATACTAGCTCAGAAAGACGAGAAACAAGTATATATATATATATATATATATATATATATATATATATATATCTATATATATATTTTTTTTTTTCCAGAAAATAGAGCAGATACAATCAAAACAACACTTTACCCAATTAACCAGTTAAAAATCTTAAAACTGAGCCCTGTTCCAGCAGTCTTCAATCAGACAAGTTCTAACTGCACAGTCCTACCACTAGGGTACAGAGAAACCTTCTCCAAAAAAGACGGCCTGGATCAGTGCACAAGTTATACAAACAAAGCTAGATTCAGCTGGCCTGAATCTAGTCTATGCTACAGCAAACAAGGTGTACCGATTTCAGAAAGAAACAGTTCAAGTAAGCATGCACAATAAGCCTTTAACCAGAAATTCCCAGCTCAGAAGGGCAGAATCTAGCCTCTCCTCCTATAAGAGTGCAGACCACAAACCTTCTTAATATAAAATAACTGGCCTGAAGCCCAAGTGCTTAACCCAAAACTAATACACTTTTAGAATAACAGACACTGAGCCTTCAATCAGCAGTTCCCAACTTTGAAGGATGTACGCTACCTGTCCTGCCACAACAGTGCAGACCAAAAACCTTCTTAATGTAAAACAACTGGTTTGAAGCCCAAGTGCTTAAACCAAGGGCCTTAGAATAACAGTTGCAATTTAATCAGGCTACTAACAAGCAGTAATAAAGGCAGCAGAATAAATTCAATTGAGTACTTTTAAGAAGAGGCAAAAGCAAAATAAGGTAATAAAGTAGGAAGAAACACAAACACAGTAAGGCAGATGAAGTGCAAATTTTTTTTTTTTTTTTTTTTTTTGAGACAGAGGAAACAGAGCAGATTAAGATACTATAGGGGAATGTCTTTCCCAAATGCTTTCTCTGTACACTGCAGAGGAGATGGGACTAGTAGGAGTATCCGAAATCAAAATATGATCTCACTGTACTCAGTTGAGTGAGCAAATGAGATGGGTCCAGGAGGAGTGTGCAAAAACAGATTTACAGCAGGGGCAGGCAATTCCAAAGCCACCAAGATTAACACCACAACAGGAAACAGGGAAGGGGGGGTGGGGATCCAACTGCAGAAAGACACAGGCACAATATTTACTGAATCAAAGACACACAATACTTACTGACTCAAATCTTAAATAAATGCAGAGAAACATATACTTAAATCAGCTTGTGTCCAGTTGATATATGCAAACAAGTCTCAGTAGCCAGCAACTTGATTTAAAATGATTACTAGAAATGTAACCAACACAGATTTTAAGGCTAGCAGAAACCCCCAAGCTAACTAACACTAACAAAGGAATTTCAAAGCAGTCTAACAACTTTCAGTGAGTCCAGATGGCTACACTTTTTCACACTTCAGGCAACTTGCAGATCTCATTTTGCCTACTGAGTAACCCTGTATAAGTCACTTTATCAGATAGTGCTCCTCTGTAGTGAGCCTGATAAAGGTCCATGTGGATCAGTGCCGAACCCTAGTTAAAAAACAAAATAATACCAAACAAATGTGTCTGTGCGTGGGTATTTTCATGAAAAGAAGATAATTTTAGTTTTTGGAAGGGGAAATACTGAATACTTTATTTGCTTCCTTCATTTTTTTTACCAATTCATTCATTTTTTTCAGACCAAGTGGGATGAGCCAAATAGACTGTTTTTAGCCGTTGTTAAAGTCAAAGAAGCCACTGAAGATTATATTTGAGAAGGTAGCAGCGTGGATTTAAAGAAAGGTTCTTTTAAAATAACTTAGAGCACAGAATGATTCACTGATGTTTCAGTTGTGATTTTTTTTGTGTGTGTGCGTGTGCAGGTAAATTTATTTCACTTCTAGACTATTAGCAGTTTAGGTTAGCTTCTTAGCTCATTCTAAAGTAAATTTATTTAGACATTTTGATTTTTGTATTTATTTAACATAATTTGGTAAAACTGTTCCTGTCCTTTGATTTATATGAATACTCGAGTAAGAAAGAAATAAAGAAATTACATTTGTTTAATCTACTGCTTTGTTAATTTAATCTCTATTTATTTTCTTGGTGTGATTTTCATGTGTCTTCCTTTGCAGATGACTGTAAATTTGTGGGGGAGGTGTTGCTAAGTTACCCTATGATACCCAAACCCATCAACAAGAATTCTCCCTGGTAAACTGTTGATGTACTAAAATGGTCTCACACTAATGTTAAAAAGTGCATCATTGTCAATTTTGGCAGACAACCCCTCCCATCTTCATACTATATATATATAGACAACACACCAGTTCAAGTTAAAAATATAGTAGGGAACAATAGAATGTGGGTTAATAATTCCCTGTCTTTTGACCATCATGCAACACTGATTGTCAGGAAATTATTTTGTTTAGCACAGCTAATTACAGAAGGAATATTTTCCAGTTCAAAAGAGGCAGTCATTCATACTCAGAATTGAGCATAAGTACATCGGTTCACAAGTTCATAGGTGCTTACTTGGCTAATGGCACAAGAGCTTTTACAAGCCTACCCAATAATACCTAGGATATGGCAACACTATATCTTAATTCCTCAGATATGGGATGGAGTAGTATCAGGGTAGTGGATCTTTGGGTGTTGGAGTCAAGTCATTTTACAGACTGCCTCTGTCCATAAGGAACATGGGCACTATCCGGGGAGTGAATTTATGACTTCCCATCCATTTAACCAAATTATTTTTAAAGAGAGTGAGGGATGGGCTTTGTTTTACAAAGATGGGAAGTTTATTCTATAGACCAGGTAGCCTTTGGGATACAAATCTATCTCTCTAGCAAGTTCTGTTAGAGTCACAAATAAGGCTCAGGTCCATGGGATGTGTAACCCTCGTACATTTTTTCTTGTGAACAGGTAACATTTTCAGCAGGGCTGGATTAAAGAATGCCTGGTTGGTCAGGCATAAGTCACCTTTCAATAAATAATATGAGATGGAGTAAACAGATAGAGCCTTTAGTTGGTTTGCATAAAACATGTGTCTTACCCGGGTCTGTATTAGTTCATTGCTTAGGCTGTCGAATCTGTAATGATCGACACCTAAGCGTCGAACTTGCAAAATCACGAATGGCCATTTAAGCAAATTATTTTCTCAGAAAGGAATTCAGTAGGCTGTCCACGAACAAAATTAACTTTTCAACCTAAATAAAGTGGGGGCCTTCACCCCCCCCGACATGGGAGGTTGTGCCCCCCACATCCCCCCTAACTAAATATACCAACTCCGAGATCGCTCCACATTGCCGAAAGGGCAAATCCCCGATAACGGCCAAGCAACTTCTTTCCCGAGGAAAGAATTCGCTGAAATGACCATTTTAGATTTTACAAGTTTGACGCTTAGGTATCGATCCATACAGTTTCGACAACCTAAGCTGTCGATGAACTAATATAGAGCTGTCTTACCCTTTGTATTTTTTTAGTGAGAAACTTCTGGGGCTGCTCCAGTTGGTGTACATACTTGGTTAGGTACATGCAGAAGGGAGCACTGTACTCGATCATGTGCCTGATAAGGGCCAAGTACAATGGCACTATGACTTGCTTTGATCTGGATGCCATGCCTTTACTAATAAGTTGAGCCATGCAGAAGGATTTCCTCATTAGCGTAGCTACCTGGTGATCAAAGATTAGGTTACTGTCTATCTGTGTTCCTAGGTCCCTCACCACTGGGTCTACTTGTAGTGGTGTGCTATCAGTATTATTATTTGCAGAGACATCTGATTTACCGACAATATGATTACACATTTTTTAGCATTTAGTCTCAGACCATGGTTTTGGCACCAGTCATTTGTCATTTTTAGGCCTCTATGTAGGATGTCAGCATCCTTTGAGGATTTAGTGATTGCTCCCAGCTTACAGTCATCGATGAACTTGGTGAGCCAGAGCCCCTCAACATTAGCTTACACCTCAGAGAAGTATATACCAAACAGGATGGGTCACAACTCTGAGTCATGTGGGACACCACTAGTAACAAGTTTGTTATCAGAAGTGGATTCAGCTATCTGGACAACGTGTCCTGTCAGTGAGCCAGTTTGCTATCCATTTGATGATGTAGGGGTGTATGTCTAATTCATTATATGACCCCCAAGTGGGAGATTGTGTCAATAGCTTTCATCAGGTCTAGATAAGTGGTGTGTACCGTTTTGAACTCATCCATGACCGTGGTGACTTTCTCGAAGAAATCCACCACACTGAACAAGCAAGACCGCCCTTTGACAAAGCCAAATTGGGTCTAGTCCAGTGTTCAGAGATTTCCTATGTCATAGGTTCATAGGTCGGTACTAGGCTATCTGCCTGAAGGCATTTATAAGCCTAGCCAGAATGTGTTGGCTTTTGCCGCCCCCTTAGATTAGTTCCCTGTGCCTTTGTCCAGCAGAACCACTGAAGTAATCCACGAAGTAAACTTTCTGTTTCCCATCCATTTGTCAAGGTTTCTTTTGAAGAGTGTTAATGAGGAGCTCTGCCTAATGTAGATTGGAATCTTGTTCCAAAGAATGGGAAGTCTCTGGGACAGGAATCTATTCCTCCAGCATGTCCTATTTATTGTTGTGGTGAGGTTTAAATCCCTAGAGCATGTGGCTCGAGGGGGTATGGTTTTCTTTAAATGGAGCATGTCCATCAATTCTGGGTTGGACATAGTCTTGTATGTCAGGCAGAGATCACCTCTGAGTAGGCAGTATGCAACCAAGTACAGCTGGAGTTTCTTCTGTCGAGCTGCATAGAGCATCTGTTTGATGCCAGTGATCCTCTTGGTCAGGTACTTCTGTGGTCTTTCCAGATGTTGCAGGTGTCTTGTAAGGTGCATCCCAAATGGGGAGTTGTACTCTATGATGAGTCTGATGAGTGATGAGTAAAGGGGCACAATGACTTCTTTTGATCTGGATGTGAACCCTTTTGTGATTAGGTGGGCCACATCGAAGGATTTTCTAACCACTTTGGCAATGTGATTATCAAAGGAGAGATTACTACCTACTTGGGTCCCCAGATCCCTTATTATGTCTATTACTTTGTTTTTTTCCAAAGGGGATGACTATGCACTTTTTGACATTTAGCTTGAGGCCATAATTTTGACACCAGGTATCCGTCTCAGTGAGACCCTTTTGAAGGATGTCTGTGTCAGCCAGAGAGTCAATTATAGCCCCTAGTTTGCAGTCATCTGCGAACTTGGTCAGCCATAGTCCTCCTGTGCTTGCCTGTACCTCTGAAAACTATATGCCAAACAGGAGAGGTCCTAGGACTGAGCCCTGGGGAATGCCACTTGTAACCGGTTTAGAGCTGGACCTAGCTCCTGCAACACTCATCATGTGGGTTCTGTCCGTGAGTCAGTTGGCAACCCATCTTGTGACATAGGGGTTTATGTTCAGGCTGGTGAGCTTGTCTATAAAAACAGAATGGGGAATAGTGTCAAAGGCCTTTGCGAGTTCTAGATAGGCTATATGTACCACCTTTCCCTCATCTATAGCCTTGATAACTGTCTCAAAGAAGTCCACCAGGTTTAGGAGGCATGATCTGCCCTTAACAAAGCCTAACTGGGTAGGGTCCAGTGTTTTGAGGTTCCCAATGTCTCTGTTAATGAGTTCCATGATGATATGCTTCATAGCCTTACAGACCAAGCTAGTCAGGCTTATAGGGCAATAGTTCCCGAGGTCTGTTGTGGCTCCACCTTTGTAGAGTGGAATAACCATTGCTGTGCACCACTCTATGGATACGTAGCCTGTGGAATGGCTGAATTTGAACAGTGTGTTTAGGTGAGGGGTTAGTTTGTCTTTGAGCTCATGTAGGATGCAGCCTGAGACACAGCCCAGTCCCATTGATGCTGTGTTTTTGGCTTTGGAGAGGGTTGTTTTAACCTGAATGTCTGTGATTTCAGGGGCTCTACATTCTTCTGGTATAGTTATAGGACCTTTTAGGGGTGAGAGGGGGGGTGAAGTTTGCACTGAACCTGTCTGCCAGGATGTTGGCGATATCGGTTGGTTCAGTATATTTTGTGCCATTCTTCACTAACTCTGAGCAGATCTGAGAATTGCCACTTAGATTCTTGACATAACTAAAGAATGCCTTGTCATTATCTTTGAAGTCCTTGGCAAGTTTTCTTTCAAAGCTAGCTTTGAATGATTTTATGAGGGATTGTAGTTTCTTGCTGATGCTGATCAGGGATGTCTTCCCTTCTTGGGATTTTGGTCTTTTCTGTACTAGTTTCCTCCTTCTGTTATATAACTTGTTTATGGCAGGGGTCCACCAGACTGGTTTCCTTTTCTTGGAGGAGTGAGTCTTGGTTTTGCTTGGGATAGCACGATCCATGCATTCTTGTAGGTGCCCATAGAATGCATTAGTAAAGGATTTTGCAGCTTGGACAGCGTTATACTTTAGCATGGGGGCTTTGAAACTTTCCACCTCGGTCTTAAGTAATGTGAAGTTTGCTTTTGAAAAGTTTTTTATGGTGGTTTCCTTGACTGGGGTTGGGGGAGGAATGTGGATATCCAGAGAGATTTGTTTATGGTCTGATCTAACCAGTAAGGGATTAACCTCCGGTGTGGAACACCGGTCGCCCATGTTGGGGTTGACCAGGTCCAATATGTTGTCACCTCTGGTGGGAGTGTTGACCAGTTGATCCAGAGCATTTGAGTTTATAAATTCTAGGAAATGTTGGGCAAGGGAGTTAGTACTTGAGTAGTTCTCCCAGTTAATATTTGGGTAATTGAAATCACCCAATATTAGGGTGTTTGGTAGGACCTTTATGTTTCCCAGTGTTTCCAGAAAAGCAGAATGGGGGTCCTGGGACATGGTGGGTGATCTGTCACAAGCTACAATTTGAATTACAGTTTTGCCCGTTGTTAGTTGCACGTGGATGATCTCTGAAGCGTTGTGCTGTGCCACTAACCTGGAGGTGTGGGTATCCTTGATGAATATGGATATGCCCCCGCCTTTTGCATTTCGGTCCGGGTCATGTGGCCAAAATGTATGGTATGAGTTGTAGCCTGATAGTGCTGGGGTGCTCTCTGGAGCCTTAAACGAGGTTTATGTTACTGCACATATATCAATTTTCTCCATACTGAGGAGTGCCTCAAGTGCATGCATTTTGAGGTTTAGACTTCTGGCATTGAGTAGCATTACCCTCAGTTTTTTGTTACTTGTGCTATTTATGGTGGTGGGTGTGTCTTTTGAGCCTTGCCTAAAAACGGCACTATGGGGGTGGCAAGAGCCTTGGCCAGTATTCAAAAGCCTAAGGGTGACAGGTGCAAGCCGTCTCTAGCGAAGCAGCGTGGCTTGTCAAGCATGTCATCCCAGATGGACAGACACTAGATCCTCTTTGAATGACACCAGAAACTTAGCCAATTGTTGAAACTGATAATTATTTCTTTATACTGTGGTATCATTCTTAGTGAGGGCAGGATGCTACTCAGGATCAGGGTCATACCAGCCTGGGCTACATGATCAGAGAGCTCTTCCATGTCTCTTTTCATGTAGCCCAGGGAGGTATGGCTCAGGTCATTCACACCAACATGGACAATGACAGAGTCATATTTGTACTTGTTCTGGAGTGACCTGAGTGCTTGTGTTATGTGCAGATCCTGGCACCCAATAGGCAGCTAACAGTAACCTTCTCCTTGTTCAGCCTAGTGAGTGGGACATCAGTGTGCCTGACTATAGAGTCACCTATTACTAGTGTGCTGGGTATGTTATTTTGCCTTAAGGACTGTGATTACATGACACACTGGTTTTATGAAGTATGTGTTTCATGGTTTGTGTTGGGGGGTGGAGGTTACTTGCATGTCTGCTTTGGAGGTCTCTGTTGTTTTTGCAGATTTTTATTTAGAGCCTCCAAGTATGTTTTTGTGTATTTATGTGTGTTTTTTGTCGGTGAAGGTTTAATGGGTCTATGTGAGACTGGTGGTGTGATGCAAGTATTTCCCTTCTCCTCTTGACTGTCTGATCCAGTCTTGGGTTGAGAGAGCTTAGCCTCCAGTTTGGCTGTATAATTGCATCTCTCACATGTATTAGTGTTTGCTGATAGGAGAAGAGGTTGTCTGTGTACATGAGGTAGTCGTAACATTGCCTCAAAATACCCAGATTCACCAGTTGGACTGGAGAGTACACCTGAAACTGCCCTGTGGATATGCCTGGATACAGTGAACTGTTTTACTGATTGGCTGGTAGAGCCTTGTCCTTCTATATAATATAGTAGGGTCTAGTGCTAGGGTTTATAAGTGTTTGCTATGAGTTTTGAGCAAGTGATGGGCTGAGAAATGAATGGTGTGAGTGCTTAAGTTGAATGTTTGTCTAGTTCCAAGGGACAAATTGAAGAGGAGACTTTGTGGAGCCAAGAATAATTATACCCTTGCTAACCAGCACTGCCTGGCATGCAGAACCGGACAAATGCGGGTTTTATAGCAGGGAAATGAAAGAGATAGAAATTATCCCAAAATGGGCCAATAAACTACTAATCTCTGGGCTGATACCACTCCTCCAGGGACAGATAGGCTTCTCAAAGCTCCCCTCTCTCACTGGTGAACAGAGAAACTTCCTTCTATCCAAGTAAGGTATGGGCAAACACAGAGAATTGTAACACAGCCCTGAATTCAGCACTAACCTGAAAACTAGACTATACTCACTTAGAAAGGTGGGAAAGAAATATATATATATATATATATATATATATATATATATATATTTTTTTTTTTCAGAAAATAAAGCATATATAATAAAAAAAAAAACACTTTAAATGCACAGAAAAGGATACTTATTGTTATATATCTCAGATCAGAGTTATAGTCAATGCCCCTAGTAATAAAGTAGGAAGAAACGCAAATACAGTAAAAGCAGATGAATAAAGTGCAATTTTGTTTATGTATGTAAATATATATATATATATATATATATATATATATATATATATATATATATATATATATATATATATATATATAAACTGCGGTGGTGGTGCTGCTGTAGCGTTGTCGCCTCACAGTAAGATGTTGTCCTGTTCTATTCTCAGCTAAAGCGTCTTCTGTGTGGAGACATGCGTGAATGGGCACACCTTCGTTGAAGGTTGTGCATCAGGGCTGGCAACTCGGCACGTAAAAATCTACTGCCAATCATTAGCGGACTGGAGTTCCACTGTGGCAACCCCAAATTGGGAAAAGCTGAAAGACACAGCATATACATATATATATATATATATATATATATATATATATATATATATATATATATATATATATAAAACAATAGAAAACAAACAAACTGATTTAAACAAGTTACCCAATTAACCACAAAAGATCAAAAGTGAGCCCTGTTCCTGCAGTCTTCAATCAGACAAGTTCTAACTGCACACTCCTGCCACTAGGGTGCAGGGGAACCTTCTCCAAAAAAGATGGCCTGGATCAGTGCTCAAGTTATACAAACAAAGTTAGATTCAGCAGGCCTGAATCTGGTCTATGCTACAGCAACAAGGCGCACCAATTTCAGAAAGAAACAATTCAAATAAGTAGGCTAATAAGCCTGTGACCAGAAATTCCCAGTTCAGAAGGGCAGAATCCAGCCTCTCCTCCCACAAGAGTGCAGACCACAAACCTTCTTAATGTAGATTAACTGGCCTGAAGCCCAAGTGCTTAAGCCGGAACTAATACACTTTTAGAACAGCAGACACTGAGCCTTCAATCAGCAATTCCCAGCTTAGAAGGATGTAAGCTACCTGTCCTGCCACAACAGTGCAGACCTCAAACCTTCTTAATGTAAAACAACTGGTATGAAGCCCAAGTGCTTAAACCAGAAGACTTAGAATAACAGTTACAATTTAATCATGCTACTACCAAGCAGTAATAAATGCAGCAGAATAAATAAAATCGAGTACTTTTAAGAAGAGGGAAAAGCAAAATAATACAGTAAAAGCAGATGAATAAAGTGCAATTTTTTTCAGATCCATGATAATTCTCTCCATGGCCTTGTAGATAAGACTGATCAGTTTCATGGGTCTGTAGTTTTCTGGGCCAGTTCATGTCCTCCCCCACTTGTGCTGAAGGATGACTGTTGCAGTATACCTCTGGGACAAAGCCCATTTGGAAGTTGTAATTAAAGAGGGTTTTATGGAGCCATGATAGATTCTGTTTTAAGCTATTGAAGAAGCATCCTTGAATGTTGTCAGGACCCATACAGGCTGTGTTTTTGGCATTAGTGTGGTAGTAAGGACATGTTCCCTCATAATGACCTGTAGGTGAATGGTTGAAGGTATTTGTTTGGGTATGATAGGAAGTGTTGAGAGGAGAGTTGGAACTAAACTTGTTAGATAGCAGGTTTGCTATAGTTTCAGGCTGGGTGAAAGTGTTGCCATTCATGATTAACCCAGCAGATTGCTAAGCATTTCCCCTTTACTGGCATAATTAAAAAAATGCATTATGGTTATCTTTCACCTGGGAGGCTATCTTTGCCACATTGTTTTCTTTGGCAGACATGACCAGCTCTCTAATTTGTTTGTTTAGACTGTTGAGTGTTGTTTTTGTACTGTTCTGTCTTTTCCTTCTTGGCTTTGGAGAGGCTTTTTTTCCTTTTGTTGAATAGCCTGTTTATGCTAGAGGTCTACCAGGGTGGTTTATTTTTGCCAGTAATCATAGGTTTGACATAGACAGGTACTATCTCCTCTATGCAGCTAGGAATATGGTTATACAGTGCTTTAGACCAATCATTGAATAAAATGCCCCCTTCAGGATTTTTTCACTAAACATATTACACAATTAGAAAGGGTCCAAAGGTTCCTAAACAGAAATATTGTAGACCTAAAGTCTATGAACTACCAAGACAGGCAGGAAGCTCTATCACTTTATTCAGTACCATAAAAGATTTCAGATATCTTTGTCTTGTTTACAATGGCATAAAACCCCTGTTGTCTTAGAAATCCATTAATTCTTCAGGCCCAGTTGCTCTACCACTACTAGAACTGAATACTTAAATCATCACCAACAGATAAATAAAACAAAATGTAGGGATACATTTATAACTCAGTGCTTCTCAAATCCCTGGAATAAACTAACCTTAGATGTTAAGCACAGCAATTCACTATCTTTCTTTAAACAATTTTCTTCAAGATTAAGCTGTATGGTCTCCTGGGAAAAAGAAGCTTTTGCTTGCATGGGAGGTACTGGCAAGGGTAAAATGCTAATTACTCCATCGATAAGACACCCGTAAGATTAGTCAGGGATCTGATAACCCTATGATGGACAGTATGATTTCTCTCATCATAAGTTAAGTAAAGGCCTTGACATCAAAGTTTCTGATACAGGTTTTTTTTAAATAATATTGCTTACTGAAATATAATGAAGGACTATTTTACTAGATTTAGCATTAACACTTCACAAAAAGATGTATGCACATGGGAGTTGAAATCTGACTCTTGCATGTGTTGACATGCCTTTTTCTCTTGAGCTATTTCATATTGGACACTAAAATTTCAAGGTTAACTTTTATGCTAAGAAATTATATTTGCACTTCTCTGTTGCAAATGGTAATTTCCTTCACAGGTAATACATTTGTTTTATGCTGTCTGCTTGCATCTATGTTCATATAATCTAAATGCAGGGTCAGCTCTTAGCTTTTAATATAAACTACTGTTAGGACATTGCTTTGCATCAGGGGTTTCTTTTTCACCCTTCTGTTAATCTTCTAATGTACAGAGATCTTGTTATCAATATGATGAGCAAGCATGTACATGTGTTCTGTATAATGATATTTGGTCATTTTCTATGTAGTGCACCACAGACTATGCTTAAGCTAGGAAAAACAATTGTAACGTCTGTGGCAATGTGCTCAGTACCACAATACACACATTAAGTTAACATCAGTAGCTTAACACTATCTTACATGCCCAGTAAACATTCAAAGTGAGTAAAATGGCTGGGAATTCAATACTTTGAAATTTGAAATGATAGTAATCTTGCTGTCAACACACACACACACACACACACACACACACACACACACACACACACACACACACACACACACACACACACACACACACCTCTCTCTATATATATATATATATATAGATATAGATATAGATATATATATATATATATATAAAATATATATATATATATATATATATATATATATATATATATATTTATGTATACCTATCATTTTCTAGCTTGCATAACAGTAAATGGATGCAGTACTTGGTTATCAATGTCACATTGTAAAGATTTTCAGGGCACATGGTGAATTTACCCACCTATTGGTCAAGGTTATGCTTAAATAGGGTTAGGGATGGATTTTGCTTCACATGGATAGGGACTGTGTTCCATTGGGATCCACTGAGGCAGACATCTGTCTCACCAACATTTCCTATTTATGTCGCAAGCAAAATTTAAATACTTGGATCGAATGATTCTGATGTTATTCATTTTGTGGATTTGCAAAGAGTTCATCAGGGCTGGATCAGAGAATGCCTTGTATGCCAGGCATCAATCACCTCTCAGTAACTTGTTGGAGCATGAGAATAGAAAGAGAGCTTTAAGGTGATCCATATAGGACAGTGTGTTTATACCTTTGATTCTTCTGGTAAGGAACCTTTGTGGGTGTTGCAACTGTTGCATATGTCTGGTCAGGTACATGCTGAAGGGGACATTATACTCAATGATGGGTATGCTAAAGGTTGAATAAAGAGCCATTATGATTTCATTGAACCTGGATGCCATACCCTTAGTTATACATTGGACAGTATAGAATGATTTTCTTATTACCTTGTCCACATGTTGGTCCAAGGCCAGATTACTGTCTAAATGTGTCCCAAATCCTTGACTAATCTTACGTGTGTCTTATCAATGGAGTAATTAGGCTTGGTGGCCATTTTCCCAAAAGGCAATATAATTAGTCCTCTTAGTTACCCATTTACTTTAATTACAAAACTATTATTATTATGGGAGTTGCTCTTCCTGATTTTAGCCATGACATTTTTTTCCTATTTGTTATACACCCCAATTAAGGTTAGGATTCTACCAGTGTGGTTTGTTTTAGAGTTTGCTTTGAGCTTACTTCTAGTATTTACAGCAGCCTCTAGATAGCCATTTACATCATTGCATAAGGTCATTGTGAACAATTCTGCAGAGGTTGCTGTGAACTCAGGGTTAGGAGGGGCACTGAATTTTGACAAACCATCACTTAATAGGATATAGTCTGCTTTGGAATAGTTCCTAAGTGTTGTAGGATTTCCGAGGATTACTGACTTGATTTTTATGTCAAAGGAGACAGCTTTGTGGTTTGACCTCCTCTTCCATGAGGACATGACACTGAGGGATGTGTAACACTCTCCCATATTGGTGAGTACTTGGCCCAGGATGTTTGAACCTGTGCTGGGTGTGCACACTATCTGGTCAAGATTTTTTATGTTAGTAAAGTCCAGAATCATTGTACCTCCGAGTCTGAGGTAACTTATATTTCCTGTTCTACAGAGGAGTATTTTAATGTCTCCACTGACTAGAGTATTTGGTTTAATGGTGAGTGTCTCCAATAGGTCTAAGTATGAACTATGGTATTCTTGGGACATACAGGATGACCTATAGCTTACGAGTATATATTATGGGACTTTGACTATCGTGATCTGCACATGGATAAATTCCAAGGCATCATCCTGTTTAACCAGCCTAGAGGTATACTTGTTGCTAATGTAGATGGATATTCCTCCACATTTTATCTCTGTCTGTATAGCAGATAGTCAAAAAGTGTGAGAGGCACTGAAGCCTTGCAGTGATGGAGTATTTTCTGCAGATTTAAACTATATCTTGGTAATGGTAGAGTGAGAAGAGATTGTGGGGTGTGGGGTTTCTAGTTTAGGCTGCTAGCACTGTGCAGTAACACCTATAGGCTTCTTTTAATTTTATTTGCTATGTCAGTAGGTTTCTCAGTTTGGCACTGCCTACGAAGACTGAAAGAGGTTGGATAAAGTTATAGCCAATATTCAGAAGCCTGGGGGAAATAGGTACAGACCATCCTTTGCAAAGCAACATGGCTTAACCATGTCCTCCCATGCTAACAAATATTGAAGCCCCCTGGAAAGACACCAGAAAAGTCAATCATAATTTGTTCATACAGTGACATTCTTGGTAAAGGTTAAAAAAAATCATGCTGTAAACCAAGGATGCAGTGTATGGGGACGTCACTTTTCCTGAATGCGGCAGTTTTAATTACATGGGTAAGTATTAGGCTAGTTGTCATTCTGGACTATTTTAAGTCTCACCAATTTTCCTCAGAGACAAGAACCAAACCCTGTACCTTATATCTGAGGTAAACACCTTAACAATTATGTCATCCTCCAACCCCTAACTAAATGTCTTATATGAGATTTGAATCCAGAAACACACAAACAGTGATGAACTACAGTTGCTTATATCACCTAGAGTGCTAACCCTTTAGCTATCTTGAATTATTCCTATGATCTTATAATCTGATTAACCTAAAGTCATGGGAAAAATGTAGAGGCATGTATACCCACACATATGTTAAGCATATGCTTTATAGATAGATAGATAAATAGATAGATAGATAGATAGATAGATAGATAGATAGATAGATAGATAGACACATAATAACACGCACATATGTAAGCAAAGGTTCTACATCCTATATTTCTTCAATCAGCATATGTTTTAGTTATGTATGTCTGCTGACAGGAGAGCATTATTGCCAAAAGCAATACACACATGTGTTTAGGCATAATGTTTTATTTCTATATTTATTTTCATGTTGTTAAGCAGATTTATCTAACTTACGAAGAAGGCCTGTAGCTGAAGAAATGTGGTTAAATTCAGTTGTACAAAACTTCTCACATATTTAGCTAATGAAATAATTAAATGTTTATAGAACAAAGACTACAAAACCACACAAGACAAACAGACCACATCTCATAGAATGCCTATCAAATTATGCATACATTGCACTTATTCATCAGCCCTTCCTTCTTTCTTTCATGCTTTCTTTGCTGTGTCACTCATGTCTTCCTTTGATATTTCCATTTTTTATGTCTTACAACACACACACACACACACACACACACACACACACACACAACAATTTGAGTCTGGGATTTCAGCTAACATTTTTTACGCTGACAGACACTTTTGTTATTACATTTTTGCAAGTTAGTACATAAAAAAATGAAGTGATGCCATATTCAAAGTTGGACAGTGTTTTCACTCAGGAGCCAGAAATGGTCACTGTGTATCTGTTAAATGATCGATCTTAAGATTAGCCCATATGACAAATGTTTCATTTGTAGGTGTTATAAATGTCCTATCAAAATTCTCAGTCTGAGTCATGTTCATAAGAAGATGTAGAAATAGCATAACTAACTTTTCTATGCTTAGACTGGTACACTGCAGTGGTAGGGATATATTGGCATATAAGCATCCTGGTCAGAAAAATGTGCAGCGCTCTCATGTAGCACCTGTTTACTTGCCTATGAAGCTTTGGAGCTTGGAGAATTTACAGAACTAAAGTGATAAGGATGATGAAATCTGCTCGTGATCGGAAATGTTATTTAAATGAGCTGTCTCCATGGTACATGTTAATGTTAAGTTGTTATATGAGTTGTCACTATTCTTGCATGTGTGATGTGTAGCAATACAATGATTTTCAGCTTACTGATGGTTGAAAATGAATACCTGGTTCTCGTGTTGGAATGTTTACAGATACATTACTACCTGCTATTCTCTGAATCAAAATGTTGTGTGTTATTCTCATACAATAGATGGTTGAAGAAGAAATGTGAAACTTCAGATTTAAAACTTTGTTCTAGACATTCATGAACAGTACTTCTAAGGCACTGTGTAATGTGCAGCTGTTGTGGGAAATTGCTGTAAATCTGAGGTTTTGTAGAAGTAAGTTAGACTAAAAGAAACCATGACAGCTTAGATATCTTAAAAAGAACACTATGTTTCCCTGTCAGAACCTCCAAAAATTTTAAATATCCTTATAGAACAAATAAGCTTCCAAGCAGATATTCTTTATTATACAGGAATGGCTCTTTGCCATTCAAATATGAGCATGCATGTTGGACAGCCCAACCAGCATGCCCGTTGTAAATTGAGCATGTACTAACAGAAAAGTCCAGCCATTGAAGTGCCATTGAACAGATGGACTTTTCTATTGGCATATGCTATGGACAGCACTTCAGAATATGAGAAAAGTCAGATACAGTCTTTAAAATTAAAGCAGAAACATACATTTCCCCATATTTTTTGCACTGTCCATAAGTCTGCTTTTTAACATTAAAAAAAATAATAAACAAACAGCAATGGAGATTCTGTTGCTTCTCCTGCACTGATGTACTGTGCAAGAGTGGGAATGCAAGTCCCATATGTATGTACTGCACAAATAAGGGAAAGCAAGTCCCATATGCATGTGCAGTACATCAATATAGTGAAGACAATGTGGAAAAAAGACACGTGTCCTTATACAATCACATTATTTAAGAAAGGCAAGTCATTTCTTTCTTAAATAATGTTATTGAATAATAGCAATCATCCACTCCTGTTTGTGAGTATTCAGGATTTACACAAGGTTGACTTTATTTAATCAGTTGGGCTTTGCCCTCATGATGAAACCACAGCAAAGTAAATACTGATATACCCATGCACAGATGTTGATTATTTCATTAAAAATGTCAGTGTGATGAACAGATTACATCTGTAAGACATTTACACATTTGTGTATACACTGCTGGTAGTTGTAGTGGGTTATAAATTTGCACAAAAATGAAAGAAAAGACATAAATACTACAAAATAGTTAGCAGCTCCTTTACACAGGCTTTCTGGAAAAGGAATTTAAATACATGCAGAGATGTATAAAGGTTTTAATACTCAATGACGGTTAATTTAATAAAACCATGCCTGCTGGTAAAAAATGCAGTAGACTACATAAATATTAATCATGAATCTGACCAGTGGGGAGTGAATGTAGGAAGAGAGATACATGAACTGTGGTAGATGGCAGTTGTGAATGAAATTTCAGGCTGTCTGCTAGGTCTGAGTCCTTTTAGCTATAGTGAAGATCATGGGACATTATGTTTTCACTTACAGTAAGTTATTTTATTACAGGCAGGTTCTTCTTTAAGCACAGAAAGAGCTTTTCTGCCCTCATCCTGTTCCAAATGCATGATTTCCAAACTGGCATGAATACTTAAACCATTTGCCTAGAACATATGATATCAGCATGGCTTCTGCTCTTTCATCCACACAATAAATTGAAAATGTAGTCTATTTAAAGGTCTGGGAGTCAGCATGTCAAATGAATACAGCAATGTTGTCTAAACAGGAAGGCATCAGTAATTCTATGTGTTAATTATGATTCTCTCACCAATCACATATCTATGAAAACACTACGTGTTACTTCAGGACATTTAAGTCTAGGCTGTCTAATATGTTAAAAGGATGTAGAAGGAAAACACATACGCAACCAACTAAAGTATTGCTGTAGTAGTTAAACTCAGCTTTAACGATTTGTGTCACACAATGTGAAAAGTGGAAAACCAGTAGACATAGAGGTTCTCATATTTAAAATGGCTGAAATAAATGCAGACATGGTTTCAACCTTGACAGCTGATGGTGGTGCTGTTGTATTACTGCTTTAAAGGGGGATTAATAATTCCATTAGAAAGTAAAGCTGAGAGAATGCAAAGAGAAAAGGATTTTTTTTTTATGGCCCAGATGGAAATATAATTGTACTTTTGCTTAGTACCTACCTTTGTGCCTTGTTAAGACTTTCTGCAAGTTAATTTCTGCTAGCAGGATATGGAAGAACACATTTAGCTGGATTCATGCTGCTTAAACAGTTCAGAAATTCTCCTGTCACATATTCTTTGTAACTTGTTTTAGATATGCTAGCGTGTGTTAATAATGATTTCTACATTGTAAGTCTAGACTAAGTCTACATTTCATGTTGGAAGAATATATATGAGATCCAAAAATGGTACTGATGCATCATTTATACCTTTGAATTTAATAGTCTCATGTGATTTTGTAAACATATTTCAGTACTTATTATCGCAACCAGATTTTTGCGGTTGCGATAATATGCTTGCTGGCTTGAAAATAGCTGCGGGAAACACCATAAGTTGACACTGAGTTTACTGTTGAAAAGCTAGTTTTGCTGACATTGAAGAAGAGAAGCAATCGTGGAAATATTTTTCCTGTTTTGTGTGCATGACAGACGCATGCTTCAATTGGCAGGGCTGGTTTGTTACTGAAGAAAAGAGTACTTTTAATGTGAATAAGCAATGCTGACAAAAAAAAAAGACAGACCGCTTGGAAATGCTTTCTGCTGAACTCTTTATTTATTAAATGGTAAACTATTTATGTATCGCACATTTCTTTTTTACAGAAAACTTACAAAATGTAAAGCTTTGTGGAACTGATGGTGGATGATGTTAACAGCTGATTGGGAATGGAATGGTTGATGGCAATGTTTTGGTTTGAGGTTCTGAAGAACATGTGTTACACAACCTTCAATGTGAATGAAAACACAGCAATTGACAAAGCAACATTACTTTCTTTCTTCATTTTCGCTGATAACCCTGCCTAAAACAATGTGTGATGTGAACCAAAGCACACTAACTCACATTATAACAGCACTTGTGCTTCCATTTTAACATTGGGAAGCACACAGAATTACAAGAAAGATAACACGCTGCCCGCAAACAGCATACGTAAACAGAAACATGATTTTCTACATTTTCAGTGATATCTCTGCCTAAAACAACATTCAGTGTATAGGAAAACACATTCATTGACATTATTACAGCATTAATGTTTATATTTGCACATCGGGAAGCAATCAGCATTACTGCGAAAATCTGGTTGCAATAATACGCAAGTAGCCGTATTTCATTACAATCATCTCATTTCCTTCATTCTTGCTTTATCCATTTATCCATTTTATCCTTATCATTTAGTTTTATCTTTAGCTAACTTAGCAATACATTATAAGGCACAGACCAAAGACAATGAATGTGTCAGCAGGCGAAGTTAATGTTAATGCTTTTGGACATCTGAGCTTAACAATATGTTAATAAAATGAAGTTAATGCCTACTAAATTTGATGATATTGCAGCATAGTCTCTACACATCTGATCCTGCCATCACCATGTGAACCCTCCCTCCAACCTGGCTGACCCTATATTGAGCTTTTCTACCTCTGAACAACTGCACCCATCTCAAAAAGTGCATACTATTAGTAACTATAATCTCTGTGAATTATTACGTTCTCATTTCTCCCTTAAGTGTTTCTTTAGAAATCCTCCTTTGGTTTCCTTTTTCAATGTATTAGTCCTCCACTGCAGGTTATGTTCCACTTGGCCTCACATTTCATTTCATTTCATTTTTTTGTTGGCAGAAAGAGACATTTTTTGCCTGCCTAGTCCACATTTTTAATGTATTTGACCTTCTGTGGGGATTGCGGGTTGGGATAATGGTTAAGGTGTTTACCTCACAAACACAAGGTGCAGTACTTCATTCTCAACCTTGGAGAAGATTGGCTGGCTTGTATCATTCTCAACCTTGGAGAAGATTGGCTGGCTTGTATCATTCTCAACCTTGGAGAAGATTGGCTGGCTTGTATCATGCTCAACTTTGGAGAAGATTGGCTGGCTTGTAATGACCCATGTGCAGCTAACCTAGCACTTGCTTATAAACCTATATCTATTTTTCACCCTTCCCCTTTCCATCTTTCCTGTGCTTTTTTGAAAGAATTTGTGGTTTCTTTTTCCACCAGGTCATTGTGTACTGTGTATGAATCATCCATCATCCTTTCAGTGAAGATGAAATGTGTCAGGTCCACAAAGTAGTTTTCTTTCAATCTTCCACCTACAGCCTTTCTATCTTCCTTTGTCCTTCCTGCTTGAGTTCGCCTTTTACGTATCCCTGACATTAACTTATGACCCCATGTCATATCCCATCTTTTTTTCTTTACTGTTCTATAAGGAAGGAAGTTTCAGTTCTTTTAATCACTGTTTATATATCTTCCCTCTATATTTTTCCTCTTTCACTGACAATTCACTGGACTCTCTCCAGAAGTCTAAAAGCTGTTTTGTGGCATTTCCATAACTGCATATAGTCATCCAAATGAGGTCTTACTAATGTCCTGTATACTGGAAGAATCAATTCTTATTTTTGGAAAATATCCAGGTAAAGGTATACCACAGTGCTGTGTTTGCTGCCATTAAACCCTCTATAAATCTTCCTGTCAATTCTACGTGTGATGTAATAATCAGCATTTTGTCCTTTTTTTGTTCTGCTACATTAAGTTCAACTACTCTAGCTGTTATCTTTTGCTAGGATAGTTGTTGCTCAGATGTAGCACTTTACATCTTTCTTTAGGAATTCTCAGATGCCATCTTTCTGCCCAGCTGGCCAGCCCTTTGAATGTTTTTAAGGTTCCCCTCTTGTCTTGAAATGCAGTCATATATCTCTGTTATACACAAACACCAGTGTCCTGTTGTTTGTCCTCTCTGAAATATCTGAAAGAAATGGACTGAGCAGTGTACGGGTTCTATAAGAGATTCTCTTGGGCCTCCACTGCTCTCCTTCCACTCCCATCCTCTGTTCCCTATTCATCATCCAAGCCTCTACCTGGTCCCTCATTTTCTGCCCCATGTTTACCTATGTAGTGTATTTAGCAACAAACTATCCATGCTTGGGCCAAGTGCTTTATCAAAGTCCAGCCTGAATATACCCTGTGGAACTCTCTTACAGGGTGATGACCCAAATCATCTTCACCAAGTCTCACAGAGGGTTTCCCAGTCAGAGTGGGAGTGTATCAGGATTAGTATAATGGTTAAGGTCTTTGTCTGCCATGCACAAGGTACAAGGTTTGATTGTGACCTCTGGCCAATGCCTATATGTTAGCCCTGTATCTCAGAGGGGCTCCTGCCACCTCCCAAAAACATACTGAGTGTTTTTATCACAAACTCACCCAAGAACGGACTTGTAGACAACAGCACAGTCTCTAAATGGTGCTCTACAGGTGAAAAGGTTGTATAGACCAACTGCTTTGGGCACCTTATGGGTTGTACAGTTTCCTTAAACAGATTGGAGAACATGGATCACAGACTGCACAACATGGCAGAGGTGGTCACTCAATGGTGTAACATATGGCTGTAGGTGATTCAGTGGTGTTAACTAATGTCACCAAATGGGCAAGCATATTTACCGATGATAAGTGGGTTGAGGACCTGGCCTGCTCTGACCTACTTAGGGACTCATTCTAATGATATGAGGGGTCTATGTGTCTCTATTCAGCAGTCTGTGCCTGCCATAAATCCCAGCAGCCCTAGGTCAATAAGCTACTGGCTGGCCAGTGTCCAGTTGTCCAGCATGGGTTACCTGGGATAGCTCTGTTGAGCAAAAGCTGGACATAAAGCCAGTCAACCTGCCAAACATGAACTAATAATTTTTACACTTAATGTAGTTTCACAGAGAGGATGAAACTTGAAAGTGGATAAAATGATGGTAAGGAGGAGGCTAGATTTCTTATGTATCCAGAAGACAAGATGGAAGGGCAGTGCAACAAAGCCAATTGGTTTTGGCTTGTGATCTAAAGTGTACTACCCAGGAGGAGGATAGGCTTGAAATTGTGCAGGAATTGTGGTGAGAGACGTCCTCTGAATTAGTGACAGACTCGTAGCATGACTTCAGTGTATGCCCCACAGCAGGGTTGTAGAAGTGAGTAAAAAAGCGCATTCAGACAGCAGTTACAGGACTTGTTAGACAAAGCAGGACAACATGAATTGATGTTGGTTATGGATGACCTATATGCACATATGGAGAAAGAATGGGATATAAGGACTGCCAGGGTCCATGTGAGTGGGGCAACAGGAATAAATAAGGAGAGGCCATTCTAGACTTCTGTCTGGCAAATGGTTTAATGGCGACCAACACATGGTTAAGCAACAGAAACAGTTACAGGGTTGCATACAAGAGTGGCCAACATGCATCTCAGGCTCTTCCCCCTACTAAGGAAAGGACACAGGAGTAGAATTGATAATTGCAAAGTTATCCCCATTGAAACAGTCCACAGCTTAAACCACTATTTGCCACAATCAACTGTAAGCAGTGGTCATAGTAAGCTCTAACATTAACAGAGACAAAGCTGAAGACTTGGAACTTGATTGGAGAGAAAGTACAACAGTTCAAGGAATTATTCAGGGGTCTAGCACCTCAAGAAGAAAAGGAAATAGGAACAGTTGAAGAAGAATGGCAACACTTCAATATGGCATGTGTGAGGACTGTCGAACAGAAAATGGCAACACTTCAAAATGGCATGTGTTAGGGCAATTGAACAGATATGTGTCTGAGTCAGGTATGGTATGCCAGTAAGGTACAAAAGGAAATATGGCGGTGGAATGCAGAAGTCCAGGAAGTCATCTAAAGAAAGAAGGACTGTAGGAAAAACTAGGAGATAGAAAAGACAGACCAGGCTAGGAAGAGATACTGGTCAGCTAGCAAAGATGTTAAGAAAGGAGTTGCAATAAGAAAGGTCAAGGTATCAAAGGCACTCTACCAGCTTCTGGAAAGTGACTCAGTAGATGACACAAAGAAACTATATCAAGTTGCAAGGTAAAGACAGAAAGATGAAGAAGACAGTCAGATACCCTTCATAAGGGATGTCTGCAAAAACCTGCTCACCAGTCACAGGATATCAAAGGCAGATTCAAGGAGTAGGGCGGTGCAGTGGTGCAGCGGTTAACATTGTCGCCTCACAGCAAGAGGTTCTCTGGTTGGATTCTCGGCTGGGGTGCCTTCTGTGTGGAGTTTGCATGTTCTCCCTGTGTTCGCGTGGGTTTCCTCCGGGTACTCTGGTTTCCTCCCACATTCCAAAGACATGCATCTGGAGCATTTCTCCCTGGGCCTCCACTGAAAACAGGCTCTGTGGAACCTAGTCGGACTTTCCCGGTCAACAAATGTTAAATAAATACTTTCAGCAGCTTCTGACTGAAGAAAACCCCACAGAAGCTATACTTCCCAAGCCATGAACTACAATGAAAGAGAGGAGGTGGGACCACCTTAGAAGAAGTAACAATAACATTAAAGAAAATGAAGTCAGAGGAAGCATCAGGCCCAGATGAGGTCACAGCAGATATGAAAAAGATGCTTGGTGAGATAGGGGAGAAATGGCTCTTGAAGGTATTCTTAGCAATATGGAGAGTAAGGCATATTCCAGATGACTGGTGAATAAGCATACTAGTGGCAGTGTTCAAGAACAAAGGGGGCATTCACAATTGTGGGCAGTACAAAGGTACCAAACTCCTGTCAAGCTGCATGAATTTTCTAGAGCAAGTGATTAATAGACCAATGCACAGAGAAGTAAAAAGTAAGGTGGGAGATGAGCAGTTTAGATTCAGATCAGGACACCTAACCTGATGGTTGTAGTGAAAGAGATACAGGAGAAGAGTCTAGAGATGAAGAAACAGTCCAACTAGTCATTCCTATACTTAGAGAAGGTACATGGCAAGTTCCCAAGAAAGCTGATTTGGGCAGTTCTTCAGAGGTTTGAAGTCCCATAAGCACTGGTAGAATTAGTGTTCATGGACACAGTGATGTAAGTTTGAACAATGTTCGGTCTCACAGAGGGGTTCCCAGTGGGAGTGGGTGCGCATTAGGATTCAGCTCTGAGCTAACTGTTGTTCATACTGGTGATGGACTAGATTATGAAACAGGTAGGAGGGGACAGATTAACAAAGCTGCTGTATGCAGACATGTGGTATTGCAGGCAGACTTTGAACAAAAACCTCAGCAAAGGAATGGGGAATGGAATTCAAAACTAAAAAAACTACAGATAAGGCAGCTGTAATGGCAGCAAGTGAGGGAAATCAGAAGAAGCTGAGAATTGAATTGGAAGGGAAAATAATGGAACAGGATAACAGCTTCAAGTATCTGGGAGGAAAGGTTGACGAGTAGACAGGAAAACAAACAAAAAAATGCTTCACAGTTATTAAATGACTTATAAAAATCAATATATACCAAGATTATATATTCTTCTTTCTGAAGGAGGTATGGGCGTCCACAAAATTAATTGCATGTATAAATCTACAGTTATGGGACTGCATACATATCTGTTGACCTTACTAGATCTGACCATAGTGAAAGTTTTAAAACTTTGATTAAAACATAAGGAGAAGAAGTCTATGATGCTTTCCCTGCTTAGTTTAGCAGAACCATGTTGGTGTCAAGTGGAAATGGAAACCAACCTGAAGTAGACAAAAATCAGGCAGCAACTAAATATGCCAAAAAATGGAAGAATATAAGAATATAAGGAAAGAAATGTTTAAAAGACATAAGTATTGTGGCAAGTACAACCTCATGTCAATCAGGATTTGATGCAGGAATGGCTAAGGAGAGGCAAATTCAAACCAAAAGATGAAACATTAATACTGGATGACCAGGATAGTGGTCCACATGGACATTGGGTTACAAAGTCTATTGAACATGTGGGAGAAACATATAAGTGCAGTTTCTGTGAAACAGAACTGGAAACAGTTGCACATTTTGCTGCTGGTTATGATACACTAATGGCAGATTGCCTGTATACTGAAAGGCATAATAATATGGAAGACTGTTGCCCTGGGGATTGTGCAAACATCACAATATCGAAGTAGCTGAGAAGCACTAGAAACATAAGCCATAAAGCATTATAAAGAATGATGAATTTTATATTGCATGGGATAACCCATTACCAATAGTTCAGAAAACAGATGCAAGAAAAACAGCTATACTAGTTCATGAAAAGAAGGCATTGATATCTGAAATTGCTACACTCAGTGATTACAGTGTCTTATATACAGAGAGACACAAAGTAATAAAATACCAGGATTTGCCAGCAGAAATAAGAGCAATGTGGAAGAAGGATACCCAGACAGTTCCAGTATTAGTAGGAGCAATTCTCTTTTTCTTTCAGCTGTTCCCATTAGGGGTTGCCACAGTAGATTATCCGTTTCCATTTCTTCTTGTCCTCTGCATCTTTCTCTGTCACACCAGCCACCTGCATGTCCTCTCTCACCACATCCATAAACCTTAACTTAGGCCTTCCTCTTTTCCTCTTACCTGGCAGCTTCATCCTTAGCATCCTTATACTGAGCATTCCTCCTCAGCACATATCCAAACCAACATAATCTCGCCTCTCTGGCGTTGTCTCCAAACTGTCCAACCTGGGCTGACTGTCTAATATACATATTCCTAATCCTGTCCACCCTCATCACACCCAGTGCAAATCTTAACATCTTTAACTCTGCCATGTCCAGCTCTGACTCCTGCCTTTTTGTCAATGCCACTGTCTCAAACCCATATAACATAGCTGGTCTCACTACCCTCTTGTAGACCTTCCCTTTCACTCTTCCTGGTACTCGTTCATCACAAATCACTCCTGACATTCTTCTCCACCCACTCCATCCTGCCTGTACTCTCTTCTTCACCTCTCTTCCACACTTGCCATTACTCTGAACTGTTGATCCCAAGTATTTAAACTCATCCGCCTTTGCCAACTCTACTCCCTGCATCCTCACCATTCCTCTATGCTCCCTCTCATTCACACACATATGTTCTGTCTTAATCCTGCTGACCTTCATTCCTCTCCTCTTTAGAGCATATCTCCACCTCTCCAGGGTCTCCTCAACCTGCTCCCTACTCTCAATACAGATCACAATGTCATCTTAAAACATCATAGTCCATAGGGACTCCTGTCTGATCTCATCTGTCTACCTGTCCATCACCATTGCAAATAAGAAAGGGCTCAGAGCTGATCCTTGATGTAATCCCACCTCCACCTTAAATGCATCTGTCACTCCCACCTCAGACCTCACCACTGTCATACTACCCTTGTACATATCCTGTACAACTCTTACATACTTCTCTGCCACTCCCAACTTCCTCATACAATACCACAACTCCTCTCTGGGCACCCTGTCATATGCTTTCTCTAAGTCCACAAATATACAATGCAACTTCTTCTGACCTTATCTGTATTTCTCCATCAACACTCTCAGAGCAAACATCGCATCTGTAGTGCTCTTTTCTGGCATGAAACCATACTGCTGTTCACTAGTCATCACCTCCCTTCTTAACCTAACTTCCACTACTCTTTCCCATAACTTCATGCTGTGACTGATCAATGTTATCCCTCTGTAGCTACAACAACTCTGCACATCACCTTTATTTTTAAAAATCGGCACCAAAAAACTTTTTTTCCACTCCTCAGGCATCCTCTCACTTTGTAAAATTTCATTAAACAATCTGGTTAAAAACTCCACTGCCATTTCTCCTAAACAACTCAATGCTTCCACAGGTATGTCATCTGGACCAACAGCCTTTCTATTCTTCATCCTCTTTATAGCTAGTAGGAGCAATGGTTCTCATAAAAAAAAAAAAAAAAAAAAAAAAAAAAAAATTTACAGTCATATTTAGATATGCTACCAATACATGTAACTCCATATGAATTACAGCAGGAGTCAATTCTGGGCATATTGTAGGTGGTGCAAAGAACACTTTTGGCTAACATAAAAGATTGAAACAATACTAATTTCATGAATGTTAATCATACATTGACTTAGGGAATGGGGTGGCCATTCTGATCACATTCCACTCACAAAGCCAGTGATAAGGTATCACTGTACACTTGTTCCTCTAATGCTTTCATCACTGTGAGTAGGATACAGCATGAACTGCTTGATTCTCTCAAGACAGTGTATGCAAATCAAAGTCAAAGTCATACCCCCAGATTCACGAATCCTCCGTGTAAGACTTAATAAGTCTTACTCGGAGGCTGCAGTTGAATGGTATGACGTCAGCGTGCCAGGAATATGCATGAGGGCACTCTGACTCAACCGTAAGTCCTACATGGACCGTGTAAGAAAGCAGGGGGCGTGTCTGACTGCCGAGCAGTCTAAATGTCCACGCCCCTGCAAGTGTTTCAAAAGTAAAAAAAGCACACACACAAGAGTGAGTCCACTCAAATGTCCCTGCACCCAACAGTACACTCCCTGATATTGTAAACCCCTATCATAGTTCTAAAACGCAAAATATTAAATATATTTTTTTAAATTCCCAAAATAACTGCCCGTATTTGCGTGTGTGTTCGTGGGTGTGCCCATTGCTTAGCTGCAGTTAGCAATTCAGACATGGAAGAGCATAAGAAAGAATGTTTATGCAAATCACACCAAATAGCAATAGCATAATGGTAGAGCGTTCGCACAAAAAAGAAGCATTCACGGTTTGAGTCCCACTACTCCCCTTCGTATTTATGTTTTAAATCAGTATATGAAATAATACCTGACAAATATGTTTAAACATTACTAAAAAGCAGTGAAATGGCCAATGTATCAGTGAAGAAAATAAATATTTTAAAGGATCCTGATATAAAATTGCCTGCAGTTAAGCAGCGCTTCCCCAGCGCAATAGAGTTGCCCATAGTTTAATAGCACATTACCTAGTGCAATGGAGGTGTCCACAGTTTAACAGCGCTTTACCCAGCACAATAGAGTTGCCAATAGTTCAATGGCGCTTTACCTAGCACAATGTGTTTACGCGGACGTGCGTGCCATGCCGCGCCAACCAGGGCACCATAGGGCACCGAGGAGCAACATAGAGCAAAGTTGCTTAAATGCAGCCACACCCCCTAGCCTGTCTGGACAGTATGGAAATAAAATGAATGACAAGGTTCGAACCCAGAACTCTGTGCATCAGAAGCAAAGTACAGAACCACTAAGCCATGACAACATAGGGGAACCATCCACTGTTAACATTCATATACTTACGAATGATAGTTTAACCATTACTAAGCAGGTCTGCAGTCAGCCGAGAATTTTACAAAATGGCCAATCACAAAAAAGTGTGGAAAATGCGGCATATTTAAGCCCCACATGTGGGAATACATGCCATAACTGATTGTAGCTCACATCTGCAGTTAGAATGTCTGGTGCCGGAGAGGAAACACGCTTCTGAGCGCAATGTTGGGGCATCGAGGTGTCCAAATACATGGTTTGGCTCCTTGTCCACTGTCAAGAGACAAGACTCCTGCAGGGCCAGTTCCAAGGGATGGAGTACAAGGCAGAGGCTTGGAACCGGTTAGCTCGTGACCTCACCAGTGCCACAGGCATTCCTTGGACTGGTGAGCAGGTCTGTCACCACCATGCAGACCTGAAGAGATGAAAGCAGGACTGCCTGAACCAGTGTATACAGGAGGCCCGTGGGATGCGGGATGCCCCACAACTGAGTATGTAGCCATGGAATGCAGTATGTAGGAATTGATAATGGAGTATGTATAACAGATAGGTATGTCTCAATATCCCCTTATTTACTTTACAGCTGCAGGTGACCGTGCTATGAATCAGCAAGCTTATGCTGATAGGCTGATAAGGCTGCACCACCAGGCAGGTTAGTGATTATTCTGCATGTATTGTTATATAAAATATGGGAGAGAGCATGAAAGAAAGTGTTGTAGTCCAATAATAAAGCCATAAAATTGCCTGAATAAGTCCTCTGCATGTACTGTCAGATAAAAACTTCAGAGAGGCAGAAAAAGAGTGTAGTAACCCTTTAAGAAAGGTAACATATGTCTGGAATAATATCTCTGCAGGCAGTGTCATATAAAATAAGTGAGTGAGCCTGAAAAAAGAGTGTGCTAACCTATCAATAAAGGTATAATATGTCTTGAACATGTCTACCATATACACCGTTAAAACAAATAAAGGAGTGAGCCTGTGGAAAAGTGTGTAATGTCATTAATAAAGATCTACAACCCAAAGTGTGTCTGCGTCACAGAGTCTGAAATGTTGTTGCACCCTTGCATAATACAAACAGTACTGTTTGAAAAGGTACTGGCAACCCAGAGTTGTGCAGTCCCATATAAAGTGGGTTATGGAAGTGCTAGTAGCTGTGAAACATATATACAGTCCACAACAGTCAGTTACTGGCTGGCATGAATAACTAAAGCTAGCACATGTGTAGCATGTTATATTTTCCCCATAAATGTGAGTGTGTGTCAAGAAATGCAGGGTTCTGTATAATTCGATGTGAAAATGTCATGTGAAAACATCCCAGATATGTAGATAAAGAAATATAAATGCAATCAAGAAATATGTAGCAGTAACATCTGCATCCTGGACAGTTAGTATGTCAGATATAGGTCAGGCATATATTGAACTAGCCAAACCCATTACACAACCTAATGTATGGTGGCAAGTGTAATAATACATGTAGGGGATATACACCTGCAGTCACTAGGAATGTAGTGTAGATGAAAAGGTCATTAAAAGATGTTAACCAAGGTATTTTCTATACCCTAATGTATGTGCATAAACCATGCAATTCCACACCTCAATGGGTATGTGTAATCTTAAATATTTGTTGGGACATATGTCCTACTGTTCTATAAATATTTGCATTCATGTTGATGCATGTGCCCTGTTTGAACACCACAATCATGGTGGCCTGTTGCTACCAAACATCCCTGCATGCTGTTGGCATAACCACTGTGGTTCAATATATGCATGTGTTATGCTTGCTGTTCAACTGTTGTACCCTTGGTGTGTTGGGTTAATGGGAATATTATTGCATGCTGTTACAACTAATCTGGAATGCTGTTTTGCTTATGTTGTAATTAAACACACCTAATCACAGAACGTATGGGAAGGCCGGTCCCAGCAGACCCACCTGTCCCTCCTCAGCCTGCGAGTGCACCTGGCACCAGCAGGTCCGGTGCCCAGCCCAGGCTCCCCTCCTCCGTTGGTCCTGCGCCACCTCCGGGTGGAAGCACTGCAGGGGATTGGGCTCGTCCCCCCCATGCAAGCGTGGGTGGAGAAGGACCACCTGTCACCCTTCGAAGGGTCTGGGCTGTAGTGCATAGGGAGATCCAGCGTATAGTCGCTGATCCCCTACACCAGCTTGAGGCGAGAGTGGCGCATTTCACTGGTGAGCCTGCCCGTCCTACGCAGCCCCCGGCACAGCCACCCTCAGGGCTGTGAAGGTTCAGTGGTGACTGACCATGGGTGGGGATCTCAGTTCCACTGTTACCATCTGTGGGCTCATGGACTTGTGATTTCCAAACATCCGACTCCGTCAATTGTGTTCACCCACCCCATGTGTCATACACCACCCCTGTATTTGTCTTGTCTGTCTTGTCTGTTTACCTTCCCAACCTACCTTCCCAGATATACCTACTTCCTCTACCTCACTTCCCACTCCCACCTGAAAAAAAAAAAGGGCAATCTGTATCCACAAAAAAATTACGCCCCACACATAGCTGCCCATTTCACACACATGTCCATCGGACAAAAATGTAAGCTGATAATTAGAATTGGCAGTACAACATACTTTGTTGTCCTCACCCCTCTCACAGGGGTGGAAGGTTTCAAATTTCACTCCAAATTCATTGCATATGCACAGCTGTTGCTGTTAAAGAAATGGGCAGCTATGGACCTTCCTTACACCCGTCCTGCACATCCCGAGCTTGTTTACCTACTGTCTGTCCCTCTTTGTGCCCCCTTTTTCACCACTTTCCTATCTCCCCATTTTCTTTTCTTTAACAGAAATTAGCGCGGGGGTTAGCGGGAATAAGCCCTTTTAAGCAGGTTTAAGCGAGTGTGCGCATGTGAGTGCTTAGCTTAGTATTGCTAAGCATGGCGCAAACCCGCTTACACCTGCATATAAGTGCCTTAGTCACTGTATGGCAGGGCCCTTGTACTGCTCAGCAGCAAAATAAAATACCCCTGTCAGTCTCGAACCCCACACCTTGGACTCACAAGACTGCATGAAGTACCACTAAGCCACAGCAGATATACAATAATGTGGTGCTGAAAGAAATATATCATGCATTACAATGAGTGAATGTAAAGGGAGAATAGGAATGGCATAACACAAATCTTGTTCTGTGGCCCATAACCAGCAAGTGTTGTGGAATTGCATGACATGACTGTGAAAAGAGAACCAGCCATGCTTGTAGGGAATAATGTTACAGTAGCACCTTACAAACCCCACATAGTATCAGAACAGAATCAACACTGGCATATTTGAATAGGTCAGAGGCCAGACCTCCCAACTGTGACTGATTTACACGGATGTCCCTGATTTACAAACAAATGTTAGCTGTGCCCCACTGATGCCCTGTGAAATGTACTATCAGTAGGCAGAAAGGTGGTGAATCTCACTTAATGAAAAATGTCAATAAGTGAGAGTAGACACTGCTTGCACGTCAGAAAAGATGTAGTAATACATATGCTCAGAATCCCCCAAAGTCTCAACAGCAAAATATCTGAAATATATCACAGGTGTATCCCACTCATATGTACCTTTCCCTGAGGCTGTTCAAATATTAACTGAGAGTATCTGAGGCCTGGAAGTGTCAGAAACACACAGGCATATCAGCTTGTCTGCTGTTACACACTTAGCAAATAGCTGTAGAATGGATTCCACAAGCATGCCCATATGTAGGAGAACACCACAGAAATATCAAAGGATGTAGCCATGTACTGCTAGCAACCACCTGTGACAATGCCATTGTTCAGGTGCTGAAAAGACTGGTGTGGTGCACAGTCAAAGGATACTAGGCTAACCTCTGTCTACCATCTGGATATGTCCAAAGGTGGGAGCTACTGAGACAGACTACTAGCCTTTATAGACTAACAGGTACACAGCAACTCTGCATGTTCAGTAAGATAAACAGCACACAATAATAAATAATGCTCTCCACAGTTCTGCACCCCTACCCAAAAGTACCATATACCTGTGTAGTCAGGCACACCCATGGGTGTAGGTAGGCATACACAGTACTGAAATATGTCCAGTCATCTTGAGCAGACTGTGCTAATGTCAACACAAACTGTTCAGAAGTGACTAACGTACTAATGACAGTGTAGCAGTTCACAAACAGTGCATGTGCCTAATATTCATAATTGGTAGTACAACATACTTAGTTGTCCTCACCCCTCTCTCAGGGGTGGAAGGTTTCAAATTTCACTCCTAATGTATTGCATATGCACAGCTGTTGCTGGTAAAGAAACGGGCAGCTATGGGCCTTCCCCACATCCATCCTGTACATCCCGAGCTGGTTTCCCTACTGTCCTCCCCTCTTTGTGCACCCTTTATCACCACATTCCTATCTCCCCATTTACTTTTCTGTCAAAGAAATGAGCACGGGGGTTAGTGAGAGTAAGCACTTGTAAACAGTAGTAGGCAGGTCTGCACCAGTGTGCGCATGTGTGCACTTATCTCAGCGTCGCTAAGCATCGCGCAAACCCGCTTACAACTGCTTAAATGTGCCTTAGTCACTCTATGGCAGGGCCCTTGTTCTGCTCAGCAGCAAAATAAAATACCCTTTTCAGTCTCGAACCCCACACATTGAATTCACCAGTCTGTATGAAGTACCACTAAGCCACAGCAGATATACCATAACTTGGGGTGTAAGAAATATGTCATGCATTACAATGACTGAATGTAAAGGGAAAATAGGAAAGCCATAGGAATACATTGCAATAACTACTGTTGTATGCCAGTTAATTTTCTAATTTGAAAAGAAAGTGCATACTCCCATGTATCCAGTGTTAGCATTGGGAGGTGTGAGTAAACTTACACACTGAGAAGAGTGCAGTGGAAGAAGCAACAGTCAGGTTTCAGTACAACATGCATATCACTGCCTACAACCCTAGCTTCAGATATGAGACAGGTACCAACCTTCTGACTGAGACAACAGTGTCCACAGCAAACAAGCATGGGCCCCACCTTGCACAACTGAAAGGGCTACACCTACCTAACCTAGCATTTTATAGTTGTGTTCTGCAATCACAGTGAGTACTGCAATTACCACACAGCAGGCTGCATGCAATTACTAAATGGTGGGCACCAACTGGTGCAGAGGCCATCACATGCACATGTGCAGATACCTAGAAAAGCAGCCTGTACTTGCTGTCCACACATGCAATAATAGCATTGCACCAAATGAGAGAGAGCGAGAGAGACAGACAGACAGAGTAGTCCTAGCTACAGAGAACTGAGAAAAGTGACTACTTTCCAGATTTAAGTATTTTTTTCTGTTTTTTACTTGGAATACCTTCTCTTGCTTATTTTAAACAAGCGTATACTGTTTTTTTAACTGTGTGCTGCATTTTATAGTATCTTCACTTAAAAGTTTACCTGGTCAAAAATTAATCAAAAATCTGTGTTTGTTTGAATAATTTAACTATTGAGGCTGCCCACTAAAGTGTGCTAGCCTGTGTAACTGATTTATTGCTGCCTTCTGTATTTCTGAGTGTTTTCTATCTAAAAAAAAAAAAAAAAAAATAATCCTTGTTTTCCCACCTCTCCTCGACTAGTTTAGACCAGTTTACAGGCTTTGCTGTATTCTGGGCTGTGGTTTAGTTCCTGTGTTGTCCATTACCTTACTTGGATAAGAAGGAAATTTCTTTGCTGACCAGTGGGAGTGGGGAGCCTTGAGCAGCCTATCTGTCCCTGAAGGAAGTGACCTCAGCACAAGAGCTGTAGTAATTGGTTGTTTTGGACCATTTCTAGCTCTTTTCAAGTTCCGTGTTTAAAATAAACCTCAGAGCGTTTTTTTTTCTGGCTATACTACTCAGAGAAGCTCCATGTGGTCCTGCAGAGTGGTCCTAGCTACAGAGAACTGAGAAAAGCGACTACTTTCTAGATTTAAGTATTTTTTTCTGTTTTTTACTTGGAATACCTTCTCTTGCTTATTTTAAATAAGCTTATACTGTTTTTTTAACTGTTTGCTGCATTTTATAGTATCTGCACTTAAAAGTTTACCTGGTTGAAAATTAATCGAAAATCTGTGTGTGTTTGTTTAATTTAACTATTGAGGCTGCCCACTAACGTGTGCTAGCCTGTGTAACTGATTTATTGCTGCCTTCTATATTTCTGAGTGTTTTCTATCTAAAAACAAAAAAAAAAACAAAAAAATAATCCTTGTTTTCCCACCTCTCCTCGACTAGTTTAGACCAGTTTACAGGCTTTGCTGTATTCTGGGCTGTGGTGTAGTTCCTGTGTTGTCCATTACCTTACTTGGATAAGAAGGAAGTTTCTTTGCTCACCAGTGGGAGTGGGGAGCCTTGAGCAGCCTATCTGTCCCTGAAGGAAGTGATCTCAGCACAAGAACTGTAGTAAGTGGTTGTTTTGGACCATTTCTAGCTCTTTTCAAGTTCCCTGTTTAAAATCTGCCTCAGAGCATTTTTTTCTGGCTATACTACTCAGAGACAGCTCCACGTGGTCCTGCAGAGTGGTTCTAACTACAGAGAACTGAGAAGAGCGACTACTTTCCAGATTTAAGTATTTTTTTTTCTGTTTTTTACTTGGAATACCTTCTCTTGCTTATTTTAAACAAGCTTATACTGTTTTTTTAACTGTTTGCAGCATTTTATAGTATCTGCACTTAAAAGTTTACCTGGTCGAAAATTAATCAAAAATCTGTGTTTGTTTGTTTAATTTAACTATTGAGGCTGCCCACTAAAGTGTGCTAGCCTGTGTAACTGATTTATTGCTGCCTTCTGTATTTCTGAGTGTTTTCTATCTAAAAACAAATAAAACCCAAAAAAAAATCCTTGTTTTCCTGCCTCTCCTCGACTAGTTTAGACCAGTTTACAGGCTTTGCTGTATTCTGGGCTGTGGTGTAGTTCCTGTGTTGTCCATTACCTTACTTGGATAAGAAGGAAGTTTCTTTGCTCACCAGTGGGAGTGGGGAGCCTTGAGCGGCCTATCTGTCCCTGAAGGAAGTGACCTCAGTACAAGAGCTGTAGTAATTGGTTGTTTTGGACCATTTCTAGCTCTTTTCAAGTTCCCTGTTTAAAATCCGCCTCAGAGTGTTTTTTTCTGGCTATACTACTCAGAGACAGCTCCACATGGTCCTGCAGAGTGGTCCTAGCTACAGAGAATTGAGAAAAGCGACTACTTTCCAGATTTAAGTATTTTTTTCTGTTTTTACTTGGAATACCTTCTCTTGCTTATTTTAAACAAGCGTATACTGTTTTTTTAACTGTTTGCTGCATTTTATAGTATCTGCACTTAAACGTTTACCTGGTCGAAAATTAATTGAAAATCTGTATTTGTTTGTTTAAGTTAACTATTGAGGCTGCCCACTAAAGTGTGCTAGCCTGTGTAACTGATTTATTGCTGCCTTCTGTATTTCTGACTGTTTTCAATCTAAAAACAAAAAAAAACAGAAAAATAATCCTTGTTTTCCCGCCTCTCCTCGACTAGTTTAGACCAGTTTACAGGCTTTGCGGTATTCTGGGCTGTGGTGTAGTTCCTGTGTTGTCCATTACCTTACTTGGATAAGAAGGAAGTTTCTTTGCTCACCAGTGGGAGTGGGGAGCCTTGAGCGGCCTATCTGTCCCTGAAGGAAGTGACCTCAGCACAAGAGCTGTAGTAATTGGTTATTTTGGACCATTTCTAGCTCTTTTCAAGTTCCTTGATTAAAATCTGCATTAGCACGGCTTTGCGCAATTGTGTGCTTAGCGCAGCACCAGTTAAACAGGGTTAAACTTTTCCTGGCTCCACCAAGTCTGCTCTTCAAATTTTCCCTTTGAAAGCTCTACTCTTAGAATAACCAGTCTACTCGTTATATTATAAGCATAGCACTTGTTCTCTAAGCTACTCTTCTAAGCAAGCACTCTCAAACTCAAGTAGCACTACATCCACCTACCACCCCAACCACTTCCCTTAAAGGCACAGCACTCTCTTATAATATTCTAGCATGTCGAGTGGTAGATTGCTAGCATCTTCTTCTGCTCACCTGGTTAATCTGGGAATCTTGAGACAATGCTATAATTGTCTCATGTACACAGACAACCCTCTCCTCCTCCCAACAAACACATATACATGTGAGAGATGCAACTATATAGCCAAACTGGAGGCTGAACTCTCTCAACTCAGGACTGGCAAGACCATACAGGAGGAGAAGGTAACCACACACACAACAAACCCAGTCACACATAGACCTACCCCAACTGCAAATCAAACACATAAAAACACAAAAACATACTCGGAGGCTCTATTAAAAAAACTTACCAAAACAACAGAGGCTCCCAAAGCAGACACCCAAAAATCCACCACCTCAAAACATAACACATGCAACACATACTTCAATAAATCGGTGTGTCAATAAATCATAGCTCTTAAGGCCAAACACTATGCCTGAAACACTAGTGATAGGTGACTCTATAGTCAGACACACTGACATCCCACTTACCAGGCTGAGCAAGGAGAGGGTAACGGTAAGCTGCCTATCCAGGGCTAGGATCCGCCATATAACACACGCACTCAGGTCACTCAAAAGCACGTACAAATATGACTCTGTCATTTTCCATGCCGGCGTGAATGACCTGAGACATACCTCCTTGGACTACATGAAAAGAGACATTGAGGAGCTCTCTGATTATGTAGCCCAGGCTGGTATGACCCTGACCCTGAGCAGCATCCTGCCCTCACCAAGAATGATGCCACAATACAAAGACAAGATGATCAGCTTTAATAATTGGCTCAATTACTGGTGTCATTCTAGGGGGATCCAATGTCTGTCTGCTTGGGATGACATGCTGGACAAGCCACGCTGATTCGCAAGGGACGGCTTGCACCTGTTACCACTGGGATTCCGGATATGGGCTAAGGCTCTTGCCACCCCCATAGTGCCTTTTTTAGGCAAGGCTCAAAAGACGAACCCACCTCCTTAGAAAACAAAAATGGAAAGAAATTAAGGGTAATGCTGCTCAATGCCAGAAGTCTAAATCTCAAGAAGCAGGCTCTCAAAGCACTCCTCAGTATGGAGAACATCGATGTCTGCGCTGTAACTGAGACCTGGTTCAAGGCTCCTGAGAGCACCCCAGCGCTACCAGGCTTTACCTCGTATCATGCTTTTTGGCCCCAAAACCCGGGCCGAACCACAAAGGGAGGGGGAGTGTCCATATTCATCAAGGATACCCACACCTCTAGGTTAGTGGCAACTCATGAAGCATCGGAGACCATCCAGGTGCAGCTAACCATAGGCAAAACTGCTATACAACTGGTTGCATGTTACAGACCACCCTCCCAATCTCAAGAACCCCACTCAGCCTTCCTGAAGACATTGGAAGATATGAATGTCTCACCAAATACCATCATATTGGGAGACTTCAACTACCCTAACATAGACTGGGTGCACTATTCTAGCCCTAACACCCTAGCCCAAAGGTTCCTGGAATTCATAAACTCCAATGCAGTGGAACAGCTAGTCACCTCTCCCACAAGGGGGGATAATATACTAGACCTGATCATCACAAACATGGGGGCAAAATGCTCCACACCAGAAGTATTACCCTCACTGGTAAGATCTGACCACAAACTAATCACCCTGGATATACATTTACCACCTCCAGCCCCAGCACAAAAGACTACAGTGAGAAACTTCTCAAAAGCCGACTTTACACTTCTCAAGACTGAGATGGTATCATTTAAGCCCTCAGGGCCAATGGAAACCACATCCTACAATGCTGATTCCTACACAAATGCTTTCTACGGACATCTCCAAGAATGCATGAATCGTGCAATCCCAAATAAAACCAAGACCCTCTTCACCAAAGGAAAGCGTCCTGTCCGGTGGACCCCAGCCATAAACAAATTGTATAACAAAAGAAGGAAGCTAC